>NC_143514.1:12019297-12319297 GCF_031878675.1 Megascapheus bottae
TTTCTCATTGTATTGCTAATCAATAAAACAGCATCATGAAAGAGATGTCAAAATGATTAGTCAAAGTATCTTTGGAAATAACCCTGGGAGACTAATGACAAAGGAAATTGTGCTTAGGGCTATCAATGTGTGAGAAGTAATACACCCACTACCTGACAAATGTAACTGTAACCCCTCAATACATTACTCGAACAATAAAAAAATAATAAATAATAATAAAAAGAAATTGTGCTTAAGGATTGTACTTTAGTTGATAAATTTGCTTCCCAAGGGCTACTAGTCATCAATTCTGATGGAGTTATTCATGCATATCAGAACCAAAGACATAAAAGTACATGGTTGGGCTTATCTCACTTCAGAAGTTTAGAAATAAGGAAGAGGAAGAGGTTAAAATGACTTATGTGGATTTGAGTTGAAGACATCGGTACTCATGATGTTTTAATACAGATCAGATAACCAGAGAAATATTTAGGCATGTATATCACAGAAATTCCATATATATGTATATACTTACATATGCAACATAAATACAAACACCTGGATGCACATGTATCCATCCATATATGCATGCTTGCATGCATATATACATACATACATCATTCTGCCTAGTGACAGAGCCTAAAAGCAACACCCAGTCCCAATAAGCATGCTAGCATTCAGACCTTGATTTTTAATACTATTCCAACAAAGGAATGACTTTTCAGAGAATTGACTTTCTAGGATTATGGAGGGAAACACACAGATATAGCCAAGAGCATTATGTAGTTAAATAGTATGAAACTGTGAAACTCACATACACACACATATATACACATTCACAAATACATGAATTATATGTACATAGTCACACACACAGGTACACGGTACATTGATAATGTCAAAGGACCCAACATAGGAGTCAACTAATAGTTCTTCCGATGGCCAAAGCTGGGGAAAACTTATTGTGTAACAATATTTTGTGTTGGATAATAACCTGAACTGTAAACTAATTATTCATGAGTCCAAGCTAACATATGTGAGTGGTTTCTGTGAGTTATAAATGATTTATATTTAAATGAATGCATGCACACATGAATAGAAAAGAAAAAGACAAACATCCCTTTCAATGTAAGGCATCTGGTTTGTGATCCTTTGGTACCTGACATTGCACACAGATGGAGCAGCCACATCATGTCAGCAAGATGAAACTGAAGAGCCACCATGAGAGAACAAGGCTGTTCAATGCTCTGCTGAGGAATGACATTCCAAGCACTTGCTCTGTCTCTTCGGACACCTCTTGCCCAGGGCCCTATTTCTCCAGTGTCCTGCTGAGACATGGAAGTCTTTGGCAGTTAAAAAGTAGTCTCTTTAAAAAAGAGAACATAGGGGCTGGGAGTTTGGCCTAGTGGTAGAGTGCTTGTCTAGCATGCACGAAGATCCGGGTTCGATTCCTAGGTACCACATAGATAGAAAAGGCTGGAAGTGGTGATGTGGCTCAAGTGGAAGGTCTCTAGCTGTGAGAAAGCCCAAAGACAGTGCTCAGGCCCTGAGTTCAGTTCCCAGGACAGGCAAAAAAGAACATAAATCAGGGAAAAGACATATAAAGTATTATAGGTGCTGATTGAATTTTACAGAAGCCATGAACAGGTCGCTCAGGAGTTATTTTTTTGTACAAACCTAACATTAGAAAAGGAACTCTCCATGTATTATTCTAAGCAAAGCACTTTCTAGAGAGCAGGAACAGAAAATGCAAAGACCCTGAGGCAGAAATCTTCCTGTCATAATAGAGGGACTGTGAGAAGGCTAGCATGGCTGGAATAACTAACCACCTTCAAAGGACATGGCTTCCAAGAAGTCACTAGGCCAAATCAGGTCAGGCCAGGTGCAGTTCTGTGTTGGAAACCTCCAGAGATCGTTGGGCAGAGAAGAGCCAAAGCCTTTGCTCCTTCTTCATATCATCTTCATCAGCTTACCTTATCTGTGTGCCCTGGAGGCTGAAGGACAAAGGCAGGACCCTGGTGACAGGGAGTCACATCAGCCATCCAGGTGAGAGACAGTGGAGGTGCGATCAGGATGGAAGCGCTGGTGGCAATGGCTCTGATCCAGCTGTGTTTGGAAGGATTGGTGGGATGGACTGGGATCCATCCAGGAGAGAAAGCCTGGAGTGCAGCAGGAGCAAGACACACTCAACTGAGGAGATGCGAGAGTAAAGAGAGCATGAGCCAGGCGGAAAGATTTCAGGAGGCTCCCTTGTCAAAGATTAGGTGGCCATAGGTCTGTGGTTTAATATCTGGGTCCTCAGTTCTGTTCCATTGGTCTTCAGGCCTGTTCTTGTGCCAGTACCAAGCTGTTTTAATAATTATAGCTCTGTAATAGAGTCTAAAGTTTGATATTGAAATTCCACCTGCGCTGTTCTTTCTGCTAAGAAGTATTTTTGCTATACGGGGTCTTTTATTATTCCACATGAAATTTTGGATTGCCTCTTCTATTTCTTTAAAGAATGACATTGGGATAATAATGGACATTGTATTGAGATTGTAGATAGCCCTTGGCAAGACTGCCATTTTCATGATGTTAATTCTTCCAATCCAGGAGCATGAGAGTTTTTCCATTTTCTCAGTTCTGCTTTAATTTCCTTTTTCATGATTTTAAAGTTTTCATCAAGGTCCTTTACATTCTTAGTTAAGATAATTCCTAGGTACTTTATTTTCTTTGGGGCTATTGCAAAAGGAGTTGCTTTCCTGATTGTTTCCTCGTTCCTCTCACTGTTGGCGTAGAGGAAGGCAATTGATTTTTGAGGGTTGATTTTATATCATGCTACCTTTCCAAAGTTTTGAATCAGCTCAAGGAGCTTGGGAGTAAAGTCTATATGATTCTTTAAATACAGAATCATGTCATCTGCAAAGAGGGAGAGTTTTACTTCCTCTTTCCCTATTTGGATCCCCGTTATGCTTGCTTCTTGCCTTATTGCTCTGGCTAGGATTTCTAATACTATGTTAAAGAGGAGTGGAGAGAGTGGACATCCTTGTCTCATTCCTGAGGGAATGGCTTTAGCTTTTTGCCATTAAGTATAATACTAGCTGTGGGTTTGTCATACACAGCCTTTATTATACTGAGAAATGTTCCATGGATTCCTAGTTTCTCCAGAGCTTTTAACCTAAAGGGGTGTTGAATCTTGTCAAATGCCTTTTCTGCATCTATTGAGACAATCATGTGATTTTTGTCTCTGCTCCTGTTGATGTGTTGAATTATATTAATTGATTTGCGTATGTTGAACCAGCTTTGCCTCCCTGTGATGAATCCAGTTTGATCATAGTGTATAATTTTTTTGATGAGTTGTTGTAGACAGTTGGCCAGTATTTTGTTGAGAAGTTTTGCATCGATGTTCATCAAAGAAATAGGTCTATAGTTCTCTTTGATGAATCTCTGTCTGGTTTGGGGATGAGGATTATACTGCCTTCATAGAATGAGTTTGGTAAGGAGCCTTCATTTTCAATTTTGTTGAAGAGCTTGAGGAGTATTGGTGTGAGCTCTGCTTTGAAGACCTTATAGAATTCAGCTGTGAATCCATCTGGCCCTGGGCTTTTCTTAGGTGGAAGGTCTCTTATTGCCATTTCTATTTCAGTGCTTGAAATAGGCCTGTTTAGTTGGGATAGTTCTTCTTGGTTCAGTATGGGTATGTTAATATTGGCTAGGAATTCATCTATTTCTTCTAGATTCTCAAATTTGTTGGCATAAAGTTTTGAGAAGTATTCCCTCATGATGTTCTGGATCTTGGTAATTTCTGTAGTGATATTACCATTTTCGTCTCTGATTTTGTTTATTTCGGTATGCTCCCCTCTTTTTTTGGTAAGACTTGCTAAGGGTCTGTCAATTTTGTTAATTTTTTCAAAGAACCAACTCCTTGTTTTGTTGATTCTTTCTATAGTTTTTTTGGGTTCCAATTCATTTAATTCTGCTTTGATTTTAATAATTTGTTCCCTTCTCCTGGGATTAGGGTTGGTTTGTTGCTCTTTTTCCAGGAGCTTAAGGTGACACATTAAATTGTTGGTTTGCGATTTTTCCAATTTGTTATTGTAGGTACTCAGAGCTTTAAATTTTCCTCTGAGTACTGCCTTTGCCGTGTCCCAAAGGAGCTGGTATTTTGTGTGCTCCTTTTTGTTAAATTTCATAAACTGTTGGATTTCTGTTCTGATCTCCTTGATGACCCATTGGTGATTCAACAATGTGTTATTCAATCTCCATGATTTACAGGATTTTTGTTGGTGGAGATGGGTGTTCAGTTCCAATTTGATGCCCTTGTGGTCTGAAAAAGTGCAGTGAAATAAGCCAGACTCAAAGGAACATAGGCTCAATGGTTTCCCTCATTTGTCATAACCAGTAGAAAACTTAGGCTTTCATAGCAGAGATTTACAATAGAGTAAACCTAGATACATAGGCCATATAGTATGACACTAAATGAAAGGACTTCCAGGATATAGAAACAAAAGCCATATAATGAGTGATTGTTGTCCTTAATGTACTATGTTATCTATCTCTCATCTCTTTTGCTATCCCTTGGCTATCTCATATTGTTACAGTATTTCACCTTGTTATCTGATATATTGTATACATGCGTATTTGGTTATTTGAAATAGGATAGGGAAGGGGGGAAAACAAGATGAGGGATGGGGGTGGGGGGAGGGAAATGGGGACCAAGACATGAGAAAGGGTATCGATGCTTCTGAAGTAATGCACCTTCTATCGGGTGAATATAATGTAACCCTTCTATTAATTATAATAAAAAATATATGAAAAAATGATTTCAGGAGGAACAAGTTTAGAGGAAAACTCCAGCTTCCGTGTCTCAGACATGCCGAGTTTTAGGAACACACCAGACATCTAAGTGGAGATAGTACGGGGTCCCCAGTTTCCATGGAAAAGTGTCACTAGGCCTGGGGTTTTAGCCCCTTAGAGTTCCTAGTGACTGAGATGAATGTAGTCGTCTGCGGATATTAAAACCTTATCCTTGGGCTGGGAGTTTGGCCTCGTGGTAGAGTGCTTGCCAGCATACACAAAGACCCAGGTTTCATTCCTTGGTACCACATACATAGAAAAAAATTGGAATCGGTGCTGTGGCTCCAGTGGTAGAGCTCTAGCCTTGAGAAAGCCCAAGGACAAACTCAGGCCCTAAGTTCAAGGCCCAGCATTGGCAAAAATAAAAATAAAACCTTATCCTTGACATTGTTCAGTGTATTTCAAAAGCACCAGAAATAACAATGTATCCTGAGCTCCCGCCATGAGTTTCAGTGGCAGTATCATGACCCCATATAGACAGGGAGGCCTGAGATCACACAGATGTGAAGAAGCCAACACAAGTGCATGATGCACAAGTCCCAGGGTCTTTCCTCACCCCAGGTGCTCTGTGGACATGGAGGATCAGGAGGCATTTCCCAAATTGCCCTTTATCTTCTCAAAAAGTTACTATTTATCTCATGAGGATATAGTCACCCGCCTTTCCATATTACTATCCTGGTTCATAACCAGAATAATGTGATTAATAATGTGATTGATTTGACATGTACATTCTGCAGTGACATGCCTGCATTGCCCTGCCCATCCCCCATTTCCAGTCTGAGAGGAAATACTCCATTATGGAAATGCAAGCTTGCTCAACACATCCATACTGGGATTATACACTCATTATATTCTTGTTCATGCCATACTCAGAGGATCATGGCTCCACTTTCTGGAAAGGATGCATAATTACTATTTTCATGCTTCCAATAAAATTCACTGAGATATTTCTTTCCTTTGAATGCAAGACCCTCCCCTGATTCTAAAATTACAACTTCAAGCCAGGCACGAGTGGTGCATGCCTGTCATCCTAGCTACTCAGGAGGCTGAAATCTGAGGATTACAGTTCAAAGCCAAACTGAGTAGGAAAGTCTGTGAGACTTTAATCTCCAGTTAACCACTAAACAGTCAGACATGGACCTATGACCCAAGTGGTTAAGCACCAGTCTTGAGGGAAAAAGCTAAGGGCTAGCAACTAGGTCCTGAGTTAAGCCCCAGTATCACACACACACACACACACACACACACACACACACACACACACAAACTAGGGTACACACACACATTGTAACTCCTATACAAAAATTGTCTAGATTATTTTTTACTAAAATACATTAAAGAAGTAATGAAATAAATGATACAGTTAAATAAGTTTATAAGAAACAATGTGATTCTGTGTTTGATTTTGGTACCAGATGTTTTGTATGTATGTTTATCTGAATTAGGGAAGGGAACGAGAAAAACGAAATGGTGGGACAAAGAACAAAGGGTAAACCAATGCAGCACTCACAAAACAATATGTTGGAAATGAACTTTATAACTTTTAGGGGAAGTAGAAAAAAATATAGACCGGGGCAACAATGTTCGACAAGAAATGTACTCACAATCTTACGTTTGTAACTGTAACCACTCTGCACATCACTTTGACAATAACATTAAATGTAAAAAGAAGCAAAGATGTGCTTCAAATTTAAATTTTATCCCTAACCCCAAATGGTTTTATTTTCTTTTAGATGTTTGTTCACAATCTTTATCAGTTTAATTGCTAGAAATAAATTCAAATTTTCTTTTTTAAAAAATAGAACAATTTCCAGCTCTGCTGCTGGCTATTGTCTTATTGATCAGATCCAAGATGAAAACAATTCTTCTAGGCCTACACCATCTACTGGCTACCTGCATAGCCAGTAGAAAGGTGAAATTGGGTCAGTTGATCCAGTCACTGTGACTAGAGGAATATGTGAGGATATTCTTGGGACTTGGCTCATTTGAAGTGATAAACAGAAGGTGATTTTCCCCAAAGGAAACCAGGATACTGAAGAGACAAGAGACAAGAGGACTTTGAGTTTTGAGGGTGTTTCTTGTAAAAATGAGATACAAGATATCTAATGGGAATGGGTGAGTGTGTTGTTTAGTTTTAGTGGTAGCTAATACTGTTCTTGTTCTACTGATGAGAAAGCTGAGCTCTGAAATGTTCCATAATTTGCCAGATGCCTCCAAACTAGTGGTAGACCAAGCCAGCAGTGGAACCCAGAACTTCATGTTTTGATGTCCTACCTCTTCTCCCTCTCTGTGAATTCAACACTGTCGCCACTGAGAGAATTAGTAACTGAGAAGAACATAAATTTCATTCAGTAACCATAAAATATTACCAACACAGAAGGGTTTACACAGAAAAAAAATATTACCAACACAGAAAGGCATTGGGCTGTTTGTGAGTTAGGACAGCCACACTTCCTTTGATATCTGTGACATTCTAAATCATGGCTGTGGCCAGGAAGCTGATCCAAAAGAAAAAAAAAAACCTGCTTTTTTTTTTCTTTCCTTTCCCTTACGCTGAATTGAAGGGAAGTTTTCCATAATCTAAAAAGTTCACAGAAGGAAGATACTAGTGTCCTATGCCTGTAATGCTGCCTACCTGAGGAAGCTAAGGTCAGGTCCAAAGCCATCCTGGGAAGAAAGGTTAATCTTCAAAATAATCAACAAAAAGTAGTCCTGGAGGCCTGGCTCAAGTGGTAGAGCATTAGCCAAGCAAGCAATTTGAGCAAATACAAGACCCTGAGTTCAAACCCCAATTCTACCAGATTATGTTAGGATAGTTCTGCATCACATAATTTCCCTTTGATGTCTAAAATAAAAGTATTTTACTCAGGTTGACTCATACTTGAATCATGTATATAAATAGTGACAACTTAACATTGAGAGAATAATCATGGCTGGGTATACAGCTTATAATGACAGAACAGTGGCCTAACATATTGAAAGCTTTGGGTTTGCTCCTCAGCACCACAAGGAGAAAAGAAAAGAATCACATTGTGTTTTGTCACCAGCAATCTTCCCAGAAGATTCTTCCCAGTAAGAAGCATCAATAGATGCAGCTGTGCAAGCCACACTAAGCGTAGCCCACTGATAGATGCAGACCCCTTCGTTTTCCCCTTCACTATTCAGGTGCTTTGAAAACTCAGACTCCTCAGTACTCAGAACTCTCTCTCTCCAGCATTAAACAATATCCATGGAAACGGGAGCTAACAAGAACTCATTAAATAAGAGGTCATTTACACAAGATTTTTAATTTCCCTTGTTCTCATTTGTGTTAGATAATCAACAATGACCAGTCTTTCTTAATGATTCAACTCCTTGACAAGCCATGGAAATAATGTCTGATTAATCTACAAATGGCCTTTCTAATATAGGATGTCATATCTATGTTTAAAAAGCAGTGCTTTAACCACTCAGATGTAACAGGAAAGGAACCCAAATGTTTCCAAAGCAGTTCAGCCATTTAGCCACAGAAGGAAAATCCCATGCCTCTATTCCAGTGTGTCTTTGTCCTGGCAAGTTTCCAGCATGTGTTTGCACTCTTCCAAATGCCACATTGGAACCACAGATGGCAGAAGGATTTGAGCAGGTTTGAGCTTCCTAGCTCTTCAATCCAAATCCTAAATTAGATGGAAGTTGCTATAACCACCAGCCGCCCCCAGCATCCTTCGCCCATCATCTCCTGTCGGCTCCCATTTGATTTCATCTCAATGAGCTTTCAGTTGTTTTCTATTCGAGGAATAAGGAACAGAGTCTTTGCATTGTCATTACCATTTTCCAGCACCTTTATCTACAGTACTTAGCAAATACTTGGCATAAGAAAATTGTTCCTTTCTGGCATCCATTTTTTCTCACATCTAAACTAACAGAGGTTATCAGAAAAATATAGGACAGCTAGTTTTGTCCATCTGTGAAGATGGATGCAAAATGAGTGTGACTGAACTCAAGGCTTAAAAATTAAAACATACTTTAGACTGTTTTTACATTGTGCAAAATATTCCTCTAGAATTAGCCTAGAATTTTTTTCCTTTTTCAAACTCAAGGCCAGCACTCTACCATTTGAGCCACAGCTCCCTTTCCAGATGTTTTCATGGTTAATTGGAAATAAGAGTCTCAGGGACTTTCCTGCAAAAGCTGGCTTCAAACTGTGATCCTCATATCTCAGCCTCCTAAGTAGCATTTTTCACTTTTTAATCCGGATCTTTGATATGATATAGATATGAACTTAAAACTATAAATACATTTTATGCCATGAGTCAGCAATGCATCTAAATATTGTCCAAAATAATTAATGCATGATTCAAAGCTGCTAATGAATCAAATTTCTACAACCATGGAAATACATATTCCAACCAAAACAAAGAATGAGACTACGTATTACTTTAACTCTTACTTCATTCATTGAATTTTATCTTAAAAACTATGAAGCTCTATTCTATTAAAGACAGCACCCAGAGAATTTTGGAAATATAAAGATAAACATTAATATAAGGATAAAGCATTCACGATAATGCTAGTTGCCTCCTATATATTATAAAACAAGTTATTTTGCTATGAAAACAATAATAATCTGGCCAATCTAATTTGCATTTCCCACCAGTTTTTAAAACTTTATGTGCTAGATCGTTTGCTTCTGAGCTTGGCTTGATAAATTAATTCATTTGATAAATACAAGAGTTCCTACTAAATACTGTACAAGGCTCTAGAGATAGGGAGACAATCACCTCCACGCTCTTCAGATATGTACAATTTAGTAGTTGAAGCCATTCAAATGAATCTGCAAATACAACACTGTGTAGAATGGGCCACTGGAGTTCCACACTGGGTTGGGGGGATGCAGAACAATCATCCCTGTGCTTAGACTTTTATGTTTCTTTCTACTTAGGTTACAAAGTTCAAAATTCTCCTTGCTAGTCCACCTCCCCCCAACACAGATATCGGAGTAGTTCAAGACACTCACCCTTGAGAGAAGCATGGACTCAGACTTTTTTTTAGAACATTTGGCTTTCTGGTTTCAGAGTTTTTACTCCAAGGTCACTTTTTCCTACCATAGTACCAAGCATAGTGGGAGGGCAATAGAGCTCACTTCAACCAGTCTCTGGTGCTCCACAGTGTAATCCTCGCCACTCTGAGACTGAGATATGAGGACTGCAGTTCAAAGCCAGTCCAAGCAGAAAACCATAAAATTCTTTTTTTTATTGTAATTAATAAAAGGGTTACATGATATTTGCCAGATAGAAGGTGCATTAATTCACATACATTGATACCCTTTCACATGTCTTGGTACCCATTACCCTCCTCCCTCCCCCCACTTTGTTTTCCCCTCTTCCCTATCAAATTTCAAATAACCAAATACAAATAAATTCAATATATCCGATAACAAAGTGAGATACTATAACAATATGAGATACCCAAGGGACAGCAAAGGAGATGAGAGATAACATAGTACATTAAGGACAACAATCATTTGTTATATGGCTTTTGTTTCAATATCCTGGAGGTCCTTTCAATTAGCTTCATACTATATGGCCTTATAAAACCGTAAAATTCTTATCTCCGATTGAGCACCCAAAAACCCAGAAGAGGAGCTGTGGCTCAAGTGGTAGAGCATTGACCTTGAGTAAAAGAGCCCAGGGACAGCACCCAGGCCCTGAGTTCAACTTTAGAACCAGCATAAAAAGAAAGAAGAAGGAAAGAAAGAAGGAAGGAAGGAAGGAAGGGAGGGAGGGAGGGAGGGAGGGAGGGAGGGAGGGAGGAAGGAAGGAAGGAAGGAAAGAAAGATAGGGAGGGAGATAGGGAGGGATGGAGGGGAGAGGGAGGAGGGAAGGAGGGATAAAGAGAAAAAGGAAGGAAGGAAAAGAAGACATTTGCACAGAATTTCGAGACATCCTTATATGGCTCTTGGCAGTGACTTTCATTAACTACTGAACAAATTTAAGCAAGTTTACCCTGGCAATTTATCAACCATCTCTTATGGGTAATCCACCTATTTTTTTACTGGAGCAGTTCTTTTATTCCTATTCCCTTTTCCTTTGACAGAGAAAGCTTTACTATTTTTTTTATGAACTGTCAGCCTCCATCCTGATTTCTTACATAACTGAAAGAAATGACGAGCTAGAAACTATGTAACTCCTCACTGCATCACAAGCTTTCTAGAAAAGCTTATGTCAGAGACCAGACAGAATACACTGGCAGCGCTTGAAAGGCAGAGGGCAGAGGTGGCCATTCACTATCTGGCAGTTCAAGAACTTGAAGACCTTCCTCACCACATTCTTCCACTGTGGGGTCACAAGTGCTGAGTTAGCACTTGTAGCGATGAGCAGGCTGAGCTCACCTCACAGGACTTTGTTCATAATTCATGGTCCAAAGACATCTGGATGTGGGCAACAACTTGATATCTTATCCATTGATACCTGTCAGTTCTAGGGTGTTTTGTTTGATAGTTTAGAATAGGTATTTCATCATTTACCTCTTGGTACGTGGAAATCTAAATTCGATCAGTCTCAAAATTTATCTTTGACTTCTTTTTCCTTTTTTTCCCCATAGGTCATGGGGCTTGAACTCAGGGCTTGAACTTTTCACTCCAGGCTGAGCTCTACCATTTTTGAGCCACAGCACCATCTCTGGTTTTCTAGTGGTTAATTGAAGATAACAGCCTCATGGACTTACCTGCCCAGGCTTCAAACGACAGTCCTCAGATCTCAGCCTCTTGGGTATCTAGGAGTACAGACGTGCATCCATTTGACTATTTTTCTTAAATAGCTTCATGAAACTTAGTTTTAACTTCATGGTAACTTCATGAAAAAAATTAGTAATTGCTCATGTACATTTTTTTCTTTTAAATTATTTCAATGTATCTAGTAAAATAAAATCAGTCACCTTTTATTTATATAATGAAATAAAATCACCCTACCTTTAATATATCAGTATTACATGTAATCTCTTAAAATACGTCAGTATTACAGTAGTCTTAGTCTAGTGGTTAACAAATTCAATAAAGTACCTATACTAATATGTATATAAGCCTGAATGTCTCCAAACTAAATAATATCTTCAAATAGCATTTCTTAATTTCATCATTTCATCTCCTGTGTTCTATTATTTAGAACCTTAGCAAGTACTTCCATTCTTTTGCTCTCCATCCAGTGATCCTGCCATAAAAATGGTCATGATGTTATAGTTCTTCACAACTCTAGAAATATTTGTGTGTGTGTCTGTGTGTGTGTCTGTGTGTGTGTGTCGGTCTGTGTGTGTGTGTGTTGATCTTGGAGCTAAAACTCAGGGTCTGAAGACGGTCTCTAGAAATTTTTGCTCAAGGCTAGCACTCAAGACACAACTCCACTTCTGATGTGCGTGTGTGTGTGTGTGTGTGTGTACACACGTGTGTGCAAATACTTAATTGGAGATACAAGTCTTGAGGACTTTTCTGCCTGAGCTGGCTACAAACCACAATCCTTAGATCTCAGCCTCCGAAATAGCTAGGATTATAGGCGTGAACCCCTCACTCACTTTAACATATTTTTTTATAAATTTGCCATCCTCCCTGCCACAAGCTAGTCTAATCATATTTTATAAGACCTATGAAATCATTCTTCAAATTTTCCTAGTTACTGATTAATTTGTTCTCCAACAAGATGCCATAGTTAATTTTAGAAAAATCCAAAATCTTTCCTTTTCCAATGTAAACATTTTCGTGGTTTTAAGATCTCCTATGATTATTGTTTAACACAGTGTTGGGGTCCTGGCCCAACTCCAATCCTGTCTCCTCTCTGACTTCCATGTTAATCATCTTTCCCTATGCCTGGATTCTCATCATCCTGGTTGGTCTGAACTCTTTTCTATCTCAGAGCAATCCCATTTATTGCTTACCTGGAATATTCTTCACTCCTCACCCTCTGCCTTATTTGGGGAATAACTTTCTCTCTGATATATTCATCCAGCTGATAAACAATGCTCCTAATTTGGCCTCACAGCTTAATTTTCCAATTTATGATCTGTTTCCAATTCATAAATCAGTTCACTACCATAATTATTTATTTCATCTGCTTGTTCCTTGCTAGAATGTTAGCTGATTAGGAAACTTAATCCACAAATCCAGAAATGCATGAATGAATATTTTGTTTGCTTTATATTAAATCCAACCCTTACATATTACATTTAAATCTAAACTCTACCACCTGGAAGAAAATTGTAAGCCAATGGTTATTAGGGTTAGCCTTCCTGTTCTTTAACATCACAGAAAATTGGGTTGAGTATTTTATTCAAAGCTAAAGGATTACAGAGGTCTAACCTGTTGTTAATTCTCACCCATTAATTCAAGGAAACTCACTTCCTTGATCACATTGTTTCTCTGGCCTATAATGGCTTTACCATAGCCTGGGACTACTTATCTTCACTAGTAATAGAAACCCTTTGGCTTATATAACGAATGATTGTTGTCCTTAATGTACTATGTTATCTCTCATCTCCTTTGCTGTCCCTTGGGTATCTCATATTGTTACAGTATCTCACTTTGTTATCTGATATATTGAATTTATTTGTATTTGGTTATTTGAAATTTGATAGGGAAGGGGGGAAAACCAAGATGAGTGGAGAGGGTGGGGGGGGAGGGTAATGGGTAGGGTACCAAGACATGTGAAAGGGTATCAATGTATGTGAATTAATGCACCTTCTATCTGGCAAATATCATGTAACCCTTTTATTAATTACAATAAAAAAATAAACTCTTTGGCTTGGGACCAGCCTCCTAGAGTGGACATTGTCTAATTGTGTCACCTAGGAAGGAGAAAATAAAGTTATTTCTCCATCCTTTCTCAGTGACTCCCAAGATAGTCTTCCCTCTTCATTTCTGTATGATGTGTGAATTCAATCCCCAATAACAAAAAGCCCAAGGGTTGGGGCCTGTAGTTTGGTAGAGTGCTTGCCTAGCATGCATGAAGACCTGGGTTCAATTGCTCAGTACCACATACATAGAAAAAAAAAGCCAGAAGTGGTGCTGTGGATCAAATGATAGAGCTCTAGCCTTGAGAAAGTACAAGTACACTGTAGAGTGCTCAGGACTGGAGCTCAAGTCCCGGACTGGCAAAGAAAAAAGTCCAATGGTTCTTCTCAGAGAGCTCCTACTTAATTCCACGCCTCAGGAAGAAAGAAAAGCTTCTCTTTTTTTACGTTTGTATTATCAATTTATTAGCTATTACATTTTATTAGTAACTGCAATTTCTAGTAGGAAAGGAGGGGAATGTCACATTTGGATCTATCCATATAGACACACAATACACCTTAGACTCACTCCTGCTTAACTCTCCCTCCCTTAACCTCCTATCAGAAAGCAGTCGCAACAAGCTTAATTTCCTTGTGTGGAAACACGAATACATCAAGTATTTTGTTCTTATTTATTCTTTGTCATCTTCTCCATTTGTACCCACCCATAACCCAGAAAGGATTTGTTTTACATTCTTTTAAATTCTTTTTTTTTGGTGGGGGAGTTATCTCACACATGCATACACAGTATTTTAATCAGATTTGAAGTCTCATTTACTGCTGCTTCCCTATATCCACTACCCATGACTCAAGGGCATTCAGTGAGTTGCATTTTCTCATCTTCATTCCCCAGTGCATTTTCACACTCTAATATTGCCTCTTTCTCCATTCTCTAACCTCCTTCAACATTACATTACACCCTGCTTAGTGCATACAATCTGCATATAATCTATGCATCTATTAGAATGTGTATGTCATTTTCTCAGTGTGTATGTATAGGTTTATCTTTTTGGTCTGGCATCCAGTGATTTTTGTCCTTCAGAAAATGGATTACTTTGCTTAATATGACATTCCCAATTCCATCAATTTTCCTGAAAATAAAAAGATCTCATTCTTCTTTCCTCCTGAAAATACTCCACTGTGTATATATACCACATTTTCTGGACCTGTCCATCCATTGTAGGGTATCTGAATTGTTTCCATAGCTTGGTTACTGTGAATAGTGCTTCCATGTGCATAGGTGTGCAGTGATTTCTATTAGATCCTGACATATATTTCTTCAGCAAGGAGGCCAAATGGGATTACACTGAATCATGTGGTAGTTATATTTGTATTTTCTGTCAGTCCTGGGCTTGAGCTCAGGGTCTGGGCATTGTCCTTGGGATTTCTCAAGGCTAGAGCTCTACCACTTGAGCCTCAGCACCATTTCCAGCTTTTTTTTTCTATGTATATGGTACTGAGGAATCGAACCTAAGTCTTCATGCATACTAGGTAAGCACTCTACCAGTAGGCCAAATTCCCAGCCACTCTATTTGTATTTTTTTTGCCGGTCTTGCGCTTGAACTCTGGGCCTGGGTGCTGTCCCTGAGCTCTTTAGCTCAAGGCTACCACCCTACCCCTTTAGCCACAGTGCCACTTCTGATTTTCTGGTAGTTAATTGGAGATAAGAGTCTCTCAGACTTTATTGCCTGGAATGGCTTTGAACCGCAATCCTAAAAGCTCAGCCTTCTGAGTAGCTACAGGCATGAGCCACTATGCCCAGCCTCTATTTGTAATTTTTTGAGAAAAAATTATGCCAGTCCTGGGGATTGAACTCAGAGCCTGGGCACCCCCTTGAGTTTTCTTTTCTTTTTTCTTTTTCTTTTCTTTTTTTTTTTTTGCTCAAGGCTAACACTCTACCACTTGAGCCACAGCTCCATTTCTGACTTTTTGATGGTTAACTGGAGATAAGAGTCTCACAGACTTTCCAGCTTACACTGGTTTTGAACCACAATCCTCAGATCTCAGCTTCCTGAGCAGCTAGGATTCCATGAACTACAAAGTAATAGAAAAGTACAGCAGGAGAGAAACACAAATGAATGTGACTAACACGTGTATAATGAAAAAAAGTTGATAGATTAGAATTAACAACTCACATGTGTTTTATATATTTACATGAGTACATGTGTAGAGAGGAGAAAGAAAGACTAAAAAGGAGAAGAGGAAGGTAGAGAAAAGGAGGAGAGGCGGGAGAGACAGGGAAAGGAGAGACAGGGAAAGGAGAGACAGGGAAAGGAAAGAGAAGGAAGGAATGAGATAGAAAAAAAACACAGAAAAACCTGACTAATGTAACTGTAGCCCCTCTATACATTATCCAGACAATGAAATAAAAAAAAGAAATAAAATATGCAGAGGAGAGATGGGTGATGGGAAAAAAAGAATGTCTTCTGTTTTCTAGGAGACATTCAGCAGTCATGTATGCCTACAGAAATTTCACTCCAGTCTAAAGCTATGCATTGTCACATGCCATTGACACAGCATCAACAAAGAAAAGCCATGTCCTGTGAGCTAGGCTGTCTTCTGCCTTTGAATATTTGGATTTACAAAATGTATTTGTATCACCCAGAACCAAAATCAATATGGACTTAGGCACAAGATCTGTCCCGAAGGCCTGATTCTGTCAAGAACAGGTCTCCAGGTCGAAGAATCATATGTACTCAAATGTAAGTGGGTTTCAGGTCAAGAAAATCCTCCCTCACTATCCCAACATCATCTCCTTTCTGAGTTCTTGTTCTTCCTCTAGCTTAACTCTTGCTTTTCCTCTAAAGGTCAATGCATCATATCATCTGATTGCTCAAAAATTCCATTTCCTTCTCATGTTCCATTGCTGCCCACCAAGATACCCACCCCCCACTACTTGTATGGACTGGGAATCTGAAAAAGATGACCCCTTCCCAACAATATCTATATTTGGCTCTCAGACAGTCTCCTTGACCATTTGGGGAGCTATAGAGGCTCCAGAAGCCGCACCTCCAGCCCTGCAGAGGCAGAGCACAACCCTCATTTCAGTACCTAAATCTTGATTGAAGAATTCGGGCACAGAATTTTTAGTTTTGGAAACATGTAATGGCCAGTATGATAGCTCATGCCCAAAATCCCAGCACTGGAGAGGCTAAGGTTGGAAGATCACAAGTTCAAAACTGGACGCAAAGCATCAAGCCAGTCTGAGCTACATAGTAAAACCCTGTTCTGAACAAAGATGCTCTGACTATCCTTTGTATCTAGATCATCTGTATCCCTGGACAAGCCTAACCCTTAAACCAAGGTAGCCAATCTTTTGTAATCAACACCATTAATAATCAAGCAAGGGTACCATCATTTTTTTTGTAGCGCTAACTCTGAAGAGTTGTAAGGATGTAGGTTTTCTTTAGGTATTTAGGAAAATGTATTTCCAGAGACAATGGCATAGCACATGGGCACAAATCTCTATTTACACAGAGAAGGGTTTAACAGGAAGTCCTCTCCCCATTTCTCCCCTCCCCTTTCCCAAACTCTCACACTTACACTGTGACTGCCACATCCTATAAGCTATGTGAGAAATGATGATAAAAATCGGGTCACAGAGCATTATCACATTAAAAAACAAAAATAAGTTCAAGGTATCCATCCAGAAAATTACAGCTGAGACTGGGGTCCCAAATCAGCACCTCTAATGGAAAGAGCAAGGCTGGCAACTGTTACTCCAGGAGGCGGGTTCCATGAAACTACATTTCCAAGAATATCAAAGCTTCTCAGTGCCCACACAGTCACCTGGTCCTCATTCTCATCATCTTTCTCCTTGCTAGCTGGGATTATCAACTCCTGGCCTGTCTCTCTCTCTCTCTCTCTCTCTCTCTCTCTCTCTCTCTCTCTCTCTCTCTCTCTCTCTCTCTCTCTCTCTCTCTCTCTCTCTCTCACACACACACACACACACACACACACACACACACACACCTCTGCCTACAGGCTTGTGACATCACACATCCCTTGCTTTAGCGGGGAGTAATTTCAACATTCCAGGTCAATATTTGAATAGGACATTCATTTCACTCTTGATTTTCGCCTCATGGAACACACATGCATAATCTCCTGCAAGTATTTTTCTTACGCTCACTCAGTTCTACTGCAAAGCTCTGGAAACCAGATGGGTCTGAATGCTAATCCTGTTGTCATTGAGGATGGTTTAGCATTTTACTTCTTGCTTGTAAAATGAAATAAAAAGTCAGATGTGGAAGTATGGTTCACCAACCAAGGTTGGTTTTGAACACCAACCTAGAATAGAAAGGGAAAGTGAGAATGAGAGGCCGTGAGTTCAAGTCCCAGGAGTAGAATTAATAATAATAATAATAATAATAATAATAACAACAACAACATAAAATGAGGGGCTGAGAATGTGGCCTCGTGGTAAAGTGCTCACCTAGAATGCGCAAAGCCCCGGTTCTATTCCTAGATACTACATACACAGAAAAAAAAAACAAAAAACAACAGAAGTGGCACTGTGGCTCAAGTAGTAGAGCACTAGCCTTGAGAAAAAAGTATCCAAGGACAGTGCCCAGGCCTTGAGTTTAAGCCCCAGGACTGGGAAAATATAATTAATCAATTAATTAATTCATAATATAAAATGAGATAAAGTGCTTGCTTGCAAAGTTATTATAAGCATTCACTAAGAGATGATTGGTGTAAAAGTGCCTTCCATTAGATTAAACACACAGTAGGTATTCAACTTGTTGCTTCTTAAAGTTTCCTTACTATGTGCTTCTTTCATTTCTTTCTTTAGACTCAGGCCTTACTTGTTGGAATTAGCAATAGCTCATCTCAAACACTTTAATTAAGCACTTTAATTAAGCATGTATTCTTCTATACCTGCACTCTAATCCATTAACCCCTAGACACATGTCACTATTGAAGTACAAATTTAACTAGCAATTTTAAATAGATGTGAAAATTCCAGCTCCTTGTTCCAGCCAAGGTTCTCATGTTCACTGACTTCTATGGCTGGTGCCTCTGAGAGTAGATGCATCTGCAAGGACATGACTTTTGTGACAAGAAGTGCTGCCCATGGTTGGGTAAATGCCAAGTAGTGGAATTGCTGGGTCATAGGGAACCTCTATGTTTAGCCTTTTGAGGAACTGCCATACTGCTTTCCATAGTGGTTGAACGAGTTTGCACTCCCACCAACAATGTAGTAGGGATCCCTCCTGGCCACATCCCCTCCAGCATCTATTGTTATTAGTTTTCCTGATCCTGGCCATTCTAACTGGAGTGGGGTGGAATCTTAGCGTTGTTTTGATTTGCATTTCTTTTATGACCAGAGATGTTGAGCATTTCTTCATGTGTCTATAGGCCATTTTTGTTTCTTCTTCAGAGAAGACTCTCTTTAAGTCTTTGGCTCATTTTTTTAATGGGATGGTTGTTACTTTGGAGATTAATTTTGGAGTGATTTAATTTTTTGAGCTGTTGATATATTTTAGATATGAGGCCTTTGTCCGTTGTATGGTTGGGTGAAGATCTTCTCCCACTCTGTAGGCTTCCTAACTAATTTACTAGCTATGTCCTTTGCCATGCAAAAGCTCTGCAGTTTAATGCAGTCCCACTTATCCAGCCTTTCTCTGATTTGTTGTGATTCTTGGTCCTTATTAAGAAAGTTTCGACCTGTGCCAAGGTGGCCTAGTGTATCTCCTATTCCTTCTTGTAAAGTTTTCAGTGTGTCAGCTCTTACCTCGAGGTCTTTGATCCATTTGCAGTTAATTCTAGTGCAGGGTGACAAAGAAGGATCCAACTTTAGTTTTCTGCAGGTGCTTAACCAGTTCTGCCAGCACAACTTGTTGAAGAGGCTGTCTTTCTTCCATTCTATCTTTCTGGCTCCCTTGTCAAAGATTAGGTGGCCATAGGTCTGTGGTTTAATATCTGGGTCCTCAGTTCTATTGCATTGGTCTTCAGGCCTGTTCTTGTGCCAGGCATACCCAATCCACTAGCACATCAATGTTCATTGCAGCATTATTCACCATAGCAAAGATATGGAACCAACCTAGATGTTCCTCAGTTGATGAATGGATCCACAAGATGTGGTATTTGTACACAATGGAATTCTATGCTGCTGTCAGAAAAAATGACATCGCCCCATTTGTTAGGAAATGGAAAGACTTAGAAAAAATCATATTAAATGAAGTAAGCCAGACTCGAACTTAGGCTCAATGGTTTCCCTCATTCATCATAACCTGTAGAAACCTTGGGCTCTACTAGCAGAGATCTGCAATAGAGCAAAAACTTGATACATAAGGCCATATAGTATGAAGCTAATTGAATGGACCTCTAGGATATTGAAACAAAAGCCATATAATGAATGATTGCTGTCCTTAATATGCTATGTTATCTCATCTCTTTTGCTGTTCCTTTGTTATTTCATATTGACACAATATCTCACTTTGTTATCTGATATATTGGATACATTTGTATTTGGTTACTTGAAATTGGACAGGGAAGGGGGGGAAAAACAAGAGGGGGGTGGGGGGGAGGGTAATGGGACCAAGACATGTGGAAGGGTATCAATGTATGTGAATTAATGCACCTTCTATCTGGCAAATATCATGTTACCCTTTTATTAAATACAATAAAAAAAAGAACATGAAAAAAAAAAAGAAGTGCTGCCCAAAGACCTTGTAGAGACAATGGCAACCTTCCACTACTTACCTTTGAAGCCTTTAGTGACTTTCCTCTTAGTATATTAGCAAATGAGACAGTGGCCCAGTGGCCATTTGCTTCTGAAACTCACATTTCCTCACTATTATTCAACAAAGCAGTTTATGCATATTTTTTTTTCCAGTCGTGGGCTTGAGCTCAAGGCCTGAGCACTGTCCTTGGATTTTCTCAGGGTTAGAGCTCTACCACTTGAGTCTCAGCACCATTTCTGGCTTTTTTCTATGTATGTGGTACTGAGGAATCGTGCATGCTAGGCAAGCACTCTACTACTAGGCCAAACTCCTGGCAGTTTATGGGTCTTGATCAGTGTCATTCCTTTCAACATTCTCACCCATCCTAAAGACTCACGTGCTTAGACTTAAAGTCATTCCTATTTTTGTGGTCATATAAATAAGAAAATATTCACTACTGGATCTTCTTCATTTCCAATTCTATTGTGAAACAATGAGCCTGGGAGTTAATCAACATTTTGAAATTGAAATCACAGTAAATGTTTGAGGGAGCTTTTGAAATGTTTCCCTTTGAAAATTTAGAAACTGGACTATATCTTCCCCAAAACTGGGTCTCTGAGGAGTTCTAATTTAATAATAACCACATTGATATATGATAATTCTCTATTTTCAAACCCTATAAATTACAGGGTTTATCAATGATCTGAAAATGAAACAGACCAGGTGACTGAAAAGTCACTGAGAGGTTTGGTGACTTTGATTACTCCTTTCTTGTTAATTTTCTAAAGGTCACATCTTAGCCTTTAAAGGTACCGACCTCTTTTACTTTTCTGGAAATATTTTCTCCAGAGCAGATGCTAACTTAAGAGTACAATCCCACCTCCTTTAATGAAGGAAGTGGTGTGATATAAAGTACAGTACTCAACATTCATACAATCAGAACACAACATTCATGGCTTTTGTTGAATCCTTGACCAAATGTTGGGGCCAGAGAAAATGAGATGTCCCTTCCATGGTGCTTGTGGATATTTAAATTCACCTAGGTTTATAGGAACAGAGATATAGAATATTTTTTAAGTTTCCTTGTTTTCTCACCCTCAGACTAAATGATGTGTTCTTTCATAGCCATATTTGGCAAGGGGACCATTCTATGCGTCCATCTTACCACTCAAGCTAAAATGACATTCTGCAAAGCAACACAATACTGGACTTAATAAGTCTCAGAAAGTGTGATTAATTGACACTCATACCCAAGGTCTTTTGAGAAGCTGTGTTGAGAAAGATAGGAAGGCTGGGGCCAGGAGTTTGGCCTAGTGAGAGTGCTTGCCTAGCATGCATAAAGACCTGGGTTAGACCCCTTGGTACCACATACATAGAAAAAAGCCAAAAGTGGTGTTTTGGCTCAAGTGGTAGAGCTCTAGCCTTGAGAAAGTTCAAGGACATTAGGGCACTTATCTATTTTTTTTTCAGAGTAAGAAAGAAAGCAAGAACAAATAGACATCAAATTATTTCCAAGGCAGGTGACTGATCCAAACAATGGAATGTAGGGTGGGTGGAGAAAACCAGCAAAGAGGTTTAGAATGAGACCACCCATGCATGCTACTGAATGACCAACCTCAAATTTAGATTATTTGTCTGTGACCTGCTCAGAAATGGGGCGAGTCCCATCTACAGTGGCTCTAATTCTATCCACGTTTCATTCTTCTTGCTATTAGCTTTTCTAAAGTTGGTCTTCTCTAAGCTTTTTCTGAATTTATCTGTCCAGCCAAATCAGCTCATTAGCACTGAGCTTAACATTCATAAACTTCAACTTCTGCCTCTTAGCAGAATAGTTAGTAAACAAACAAAAAAGTAAATTAAAAAAAAACTTCAAGCTGTTTTGGTCTCTATAGCTCTGTAATAGAGTCTAAAGTTTGGTATTGAAATTCTTCCTGCGCTGTTCTTTACGCTAAGACTCGTTCTTGCTGTATGTGGTCTTTTATTATTCCATAGGAAATTTTGGATTGTTTCTTCTATTTCTTTAAAGAATGAGATTGGGTTGTTGATAGGTATTGTGTTGAATTTGTAGATAGCCCTTGGCAAAATTGCCATTTTCACAATGTTAATTCTTCCAATCCAGGAGCATGGGTGGTTTTTCCATTTCCTCGGTTCTGCTTTAATTTCCTTTTTTCAGGGTTTTAAATTTTTCATCAAAAAGGTCCTAGTTAATTCCTATGTACTTTATTTTCTTTGTGGCTATTGCAAAAGGAGTTGCTTTCCTGATTGTTGCCTCATTCCTCCCAATGTTGGCATAAAGGAAGGCAGTTGATTTTTGAGAATTAATTTTATACCCTGATACTTCGCACTATTTACCATAGCAAAGATATGAAACCAACCCAGATGCCCCTCAGTTGATGAGTGGATCAACAAGATGTGGTATTTATACACAATGGAATTCTATGCTGCTGTCAGAAAGAACGACATCACCCCATTTTGTAAGGAAATGGAAAGACTTAGAAAAAATCATTTTAAGTGAAGTAAGCCAGACTCAAAGGAACATAGGCTCAATGGTTTCCCTCATTTGTCATAATTAGTAGAAACCTTGGGCTCTCATAGCAGAGATTTGCAATAGAACAAAACCTAGATACATAAGGCCATATAGAATGACGCTAAATGAAAGGACCTCCAGGATATAGAAACCAAAGCCATATAACGAGCGATTGTCATCCTTAATGTACTATGTTATCTCTCATCTCCTTTGCTGTCTCTTGGTTATCTCATATTGTTACAGTATTTCACCTTGTTATCTGATATATTGTATATATGTGTATTTGGTTATTTGAAATAGGATAGGGAAGGGGGAAAAACAAAATGAGGGGCAGGGGTGCGGGGAGGGAAATGGGGATCAAGACATGAGAAAGGGCATCAACGTTTGTGAAGTAATGCACCTTCTATCGGGTGAATATAATGTAACCCTTCTATTAATTACAATAAAAAATAAATGGAAAATTTTTTTAAAACTTCAAAAGATAAAAGAAACACTCAACTGGTGCAAGCGCTTTATCGCTTGACCCATTCCTCTGGCCCTAAAATTCAGGTCTAATTGAATGAGCTCTTCATTTATAGAAAAGTAAACCTCAGAATCATTAATTAAATATGACCAGTCATGTAATCAGCTCTCAAACAAAAGATTTTACCTAAATTGTTAATAAGAAGACAAAGACAGCCACATACAGAAAAGAGCATGCTTTTCTTAGAGAGAGGGTAATATATTTAGTACTTAGCGCACAAAGAGTTCATAGAGAAAGATTTAAAATTCTGCCCTCTTTCCAAATTTACTATCTCATTTTCCATGACATAAACTGAGTAATATTTCCAAAATGTTTCCATTCAAAAGACTCTTCTGTGGCCGGGAGTTTAGCCTAGTGGTAGAGTGCTTGCCTAGCATGCACGAAGACCCGGATTCAAATCCTCAGTATCACATACATTGAAAAAAGCCAGAAATGGTGCTGTGGCTCAAGTGGTAGAGCTCTAGCCTTGAGAAATACCAAGAACAGAAGCCAGGCCCTGAGTTCAAGCCCAGAACTGGCAAAAAAAAAACCTTTTCTCCCCCACCGATATGTATATATGTAAGTGTACAAGTGCACATGTGCATGTGTATACATTTGTAGGTGGTATCAAGGTGTACATGTAACATGTATGTAAATGGATATAGGTGTATCTATGTATTACATATGTGTATGCACGTGTATGTGGAACAAAAAATGGAATCCAGCTATGAACTCTCCAGTGAACAGTTTACTGCAATGTCTCATCATTCTTATAACTAAAAATAATCACTCCCTGAGCTAAAAAGGTGAAATTTATGCTTACAATAGACTACCATCTACTAAAAATGGCATACCCTGTATGAGGAAGGTAATAGCACTTATATGTTTCAAACTGGATAGCAAATGAAAACAGGAAAAGAATAAAGGGATTTTTTTTTCTGTTAAAATGTTCTAATAGAGTATATGGAATCCAAACTGAATATTTGTCTGCCTCTGCCCCCTTGTGGTAGTAAGTCACTTCTCAGAAAGTGTCATTGAAATTTTAGGCAAACCAATACTTCCAGTTTGAAAATTGACTTAAGAACAAAAATAATAATAGAAAGTAATTATGCTTACCATTAAGAATTATTTTTTTTTGCCAGTCCTGGGCTTGAGCTCAGGGCCTGAGCACTCTCCTTGGACTTTCTCAAGGCTAGAGCTCTACCACTTGAGCCTCAGCACCACTTCTGGCTTTTTCTATATATGTGGTACCAAGGAATCGAACCCGGGTCTTCGCGCATGCTAGGCAAGCACTATAACCACTAGGCCAAACTCCCGGCCCAAGAATCTTTTTTTTTTTTTTTTGCCAGTCCTGGGCTTGAGCTCAGGGCCTGAGCACTGTCCTTGGACTTTCTCAAGGCTAGAGCTGTACCACTTGAGCCTCAGCACCACTTCCAGCTTTTTTTTCTATGTATGTGGTGCCAAGGAATCGAACCCGGGTCTTCATGCATGCTAGGCAAGCACTATAACCACTAGGCCAAACTCCCGGCCCCCCATTAAGAATTATTTTATTTGTCAATGTGTTATAACATCTATGATTCAATTTCTTAAACCACTGGATAAGAACGGTTGCAAATGTAGAACGCTAAATTGGTTCTCTGAGCCAGAAACTAGCAGAAAAATTATGGCAATTCCATATTCTAGGTCCTTAAGATGTAGGATGGCAATTACTTGGGGCTATGTCTTGTCCATGCATGGTATAGAATGCTATGATGTATTTTATTCAACCACGACGATGAATATTTACACCAGGCACTGGATTCAATCTTGACGGAATGCAAAGCAAGAAGAAACATGGCCCTGGCCTTCTTGCAGTTAATGCCTTGTGAGGGAAACAAAAGGAATGCCACTAAAAAGTTATCAAATACAAATTTCTGTATGGAAAAAAGAGACTATTGTTATAGAGAAGTCAATAATCAAAGAAATAAATGGTATGAGAGGAGGAGGGGAAAAAGGGAGAGGGAAGAGAAGAGGATAAGAACGAAGCAGCAGTAGCATTTCATTTCATAGTCTACACAAAGGCTCTGGGCAGAATGTGATAGCACACATTCTAGAACCAGAAAAGAAAAGCCATGAAGAGGAGAGGAGAGTCCCAGGAAGATGGAAAATACTCAAACCCTTTTATGAAATTGACTCTTCAATAGTAATAGGAAGTTATCAAAGGATTTTAAGTAGGAAGATAATAAAAAATCTATATATTTTAGAAACACTTTAAATAAAGCCACATACAGATGGCTCACACCTATAATTCAAGTTACTCAGGTGACTGAGATTTAAGAATCATGGATCAAAACCAACTCTGCCAGACAAATCTGAGAGTCTTGCCTCCAATTAAGTAGCAAAAAGCCAGAACTACAGATAGGATTCAAGTAGTAAAACATCAGCCTTGAACAAAAAAAGGTTAGCAAGACTGTAAGGCCCAAAGTTCAAGTTCCAGCAGAGGCAATACATAAATAAATAAATAATAGGGAGACCTGGAGACATATGAATTTTATTAAATTATCACATATTCACTGAGTGCTCACAAGGTGCTGACATCTATTTTCACCTAAATGTAAATATTGAATCTTCACAAGTCATAGTGTTTAAGTAACAGAATAGGCTGTTGCAGTCATTTGAACAAAAAGACAGGAAGGGTACTTTATATTAGATCGCTGGCACTGGAGATCAATAATGAAGATACAGTGAGAAAACACAAAGAAAAAAAATGTGATTTCAATTTGGAGACGGATAGAGACAGAGTGATAAAGGTAATTTCCTAGGTGACTGCCAGTGTCATTGGATGGAGTGTGATGTTGTATACTTAAAAAAAAAGAGATCTCTAAATGTCATTTAGAGAGATGAAATGAGGGAGGGGCCAGAAGAATATATCTGCACTACATCTATGCTTAATTTTAGATACAAAGAATTTGAAGAGTATGTATTGACAGGCCTTAAGGAAATTGGAGGACGAGAACAACTATATATTAATGATATATGTATGTATATGTATGTATGTATTACACACAGTGATCATTGTGTGTGTATATATATATACTCTCTATATGAAATATCTTGATCATATATGTATATATGAATAAACATTACTTAAGTCTGCCAGAGCAGCGATTTAACACAAGAAAAGTGTTCAAACTGAAGTTGAGAGTATTAGGAAAGCTTTCTGATGGTAAATCAAGAAAATCACTAAAAATAAATCCACCAAAAAAAGGCAATTCATAAAAAACATTGAACTGGTAGAAATAATCTTATAAAATTTTGAGATTGTATCAGTGAGATATGACATCTTTTATATGCAGTCAATAAAATATGAATATTTATATGGGAATTACCCACTTATACAGATTTGTGTATCCATTTAAGATATCATTTATATTCAGCTGACCCTTTAGCATCTATTTCTTCTTGTCTTTCACCAATTTAATGTTTCTCCTTTCACATCAATTTTATTTGGTGCATTGTAGTAATTTATTTTAATTGTCTTGGGGCTTTTATTGGAACTTGGTTTTTAAAGTACTACCAACAAAGTCAAGTGCTCTAATTATTCTTTAGTAGAAATCATAATTTTAGTTTCATGTGAAGTGCAATGGCTTTAACTAATTCAAAATAGTTGGGATGAATTTCAATTATAATTCTAAATTCAATTTTATTTAAATGTTTACTTGAATTCTAATTGGATCTCAAATTCTGATTTATTTTAATGAATTGAAATTTAAAGTTTAACCTTAATTAAAGTTAATTTAATCTTCAATCTTAAATGTTAGCGATATAAAAAGAAAGCTGGTGTGCCATTTGGGGAAATGGTAATAGAATAAGGAAAAATGTTTAAAATTTACTGAAATAGAAAGTGACATTCAAAGATAGCTGAAAATATTTCTGAGGTAGACAAGAGTCCCTTTACACATAATATGACAAAAAAAAAGAAAAGAAAGGAAATGACAAGCCTGAGAAATGGCTTTTCCTTTGAGACTATTTAAAATTAATAATGATTCTGTTTTCCTAATCATTCGCATCTGTAATTTTTTTCACTAGCTTCTCTGGTGGCTCATCCATCTTGAAAAGTTACTGCCTAGAAAGTTGTATTTTGTAACTGTGAGCCAAACCTATACACCCTAATATCTCTTTCTCCTCTTTCTTTTCCTCTTCCTCTTATTTTTCCTTCTGCCTCCTCTTCTCCTCCCAGGCACGAATGGTATTTCCAATAAAATAGGGAAAATGCCATGCTATAATTATACATTTTAATTCTTGGCTACAATATATGCTATGTTTCTTTGAAATACACCTAACACTGTAAGGAATGTCACAATCAATCTACATGATCCCTTTGCAATATTAGTCTTAAGGATGCTAATGTTGGAATTGAACAACCATGTCTTTCCTGATCATTGCCAACAGAACTTTTAAGCTAGTCCTTTGTAGTTTCTTCCTCAAGTCTGATTCTGGTGATCAAAGAAAATGTGAAGTTCTCATTCCACGTCACAAACTTTTACTCTTGGCTGTGTTAACTGGAGACAAAAGGAGTATCATGCTCTCATGACCGTAATCTCCATACCCAAGAGGTACAACTACCACTCTTTAGTGAATAGACTACACTGACCTGTGGCACATGAGAGAAGCTGATGGGCTCATGATCTGGAGCAGTGGTGAAGCTCTGAGCATTCATGAAGACAAAATAATGCATGAGCATAGCAGCTTTTCCAATATATGCCGTAGTCTTTTAGTTGCAATATGAACAGTATGGAGGATGCCATCTATGGCTATGCTGGTTAGCTATTATCCATCAAAATTGCTTAACACCACCAAGAATGGGTGTTCTGAGCCAGGTGTCAGTGGCTCATGTCTGCAGTCCTAGCTACTCAAGAGGTTAAAATGTGAGAATCAAGGTTCAAAACCAAGTCCAGGGAGAAAAGTTTGTGAGATTTCTTATTTGTGTGTGTCAGTCCTGAGGCTTGAACTCAGGGCCTGAGCACTGTCCTTCCACACTTTTGCTCAAGGCTAGTGCTTTGCCACTTGAGCCACAGCACCACTTCCAGCTTTTTCTGAATATGCTGTACAGAGGAATGGAACCCGAGTCTACATGCAGGCTAGGTAAACACTCTACCACTAGGCTACACTCCAGGCCCCATGTGAGATTCTTATTTCCAATTAATGGGCAAAAGCCAGAAGTGGAAGTGTGGCTTATATGTTAGATCTTAAGTGAAATAGCCAAGAGCAGGGTTCTGAGTTCAAACCCCAGTGCCATCAGAAAGAATGAAACAAAACAAAACAGAATGGACTGTTCATGAAGCAATGACCCTCACAGAACAACTATAGTTTGTTCTGCTAACCTATTTAATCTCATGAAAACAGGATAACCTAATGAACAATCCTACTCGCGATTCCCACTTAAACCCACCCATATTCTTAAATGATGCCTAATGAGCAGGTACTTTCTTGCTGTTACTCTAACCAGTTCATTCCATTATTCCACAAGGAATGGGAAAGGGTGCTTTTCTTTGGTTTTGATTTTTTTTTTGCCAGTCTTGGCAAAAAAAAAAAAAAAAAAAACAGGGCTTGAGCACTGTTTTCCAAGACTAGAGCTCTACCACTTGGGCCCTAGCTCAATACAAGAAAATGATTCACAGTTTTCATAATCAAAGAGCAGTACTTTAAATCTTAATGTGAGTTAAAAACCACGAATATCAAAATCTGTTCTCGGGAATATGTGTCAAAGAATCCTCTGCTTGAAGATTCTCACCATGTGATCCCTAGACTCTGGGTGGTGAAAGCTTGCTGTCTACTCTCCCTGTCTTCCAGAGCGCACCTGCCACGCCGCGTGGCATGTGTGTTGCTTTTATAGGCATGGGGTTTTAATTGTCTTTTACATTTAATGTCAGACTCATTCTGAAGCTCTTTTACAGAATCCACTATGAAGCACAGAAACCCTTGTTAAAGTACGTTATCCCCCATATCAAGGAAAATATACGTAGCATATCATATATTTTATGTACATTATATATTATCTATAGTATATGTTATATATTCTATATATGTTACATGTGTGTTATGTGTTATATGTTATATATTCTATACATGTTATATATTCTATATAATTATATATTCCATATAATTATGTTATGTAAAATTATATTTCTGTACATGTAATATATTATGTACACATAAATAATATATTACATATATACCTAATATGTGTAACATATTGTATGTAATATAATTTGTAATGCATTGTATAAAATATGTAATATATAATTGTATAGAATATATATTATATGTAATTGTATTGCTATATGTATTATGTGTATATTTTATGTATAATATGCATTATACATAATTTACTTATACATATATTGCACATATATACATAACTAATGCATATTATATGCATGTATATGTTACATATAATATATTGAAATATTATAATTATATGACATATATTATATTATATAATTATATAGAATATATAATCTGGTACATGTTATATGCAATATAGTGCATATCATATAATGTATTACATATATCTTATAAATTGCATATTACATATGTAATATCCATATGTTATAATATTAATATGGCATAATAATGTATATATTAATATAATATCAATAATATATTATGTATTATATACATGCAAGGTTAGATTTATATATCAATTCAGATTTATAGAGACGTATTATTCAGATAGGTAGATAGACAGATACCTGAAATCATCAGCAAATACATCATCTTAAATTGTGTAGACTTAAAACCATTCCTCTGAGTAAAGCAGTAAATTCTTCTTAGAATATCTTTACCTTGTGTCTGCCATCTGAGGTTTTTATATCTGCCATCCTTGGCAGGTGTTCTCTCCATCACCCTGTGTGTCAGCCCTAGGGAGCCATGTACATTTCCAGGTTGCCACTTTCTCCCTCTTCAGAATTCGCAGGCCCTTCAACCCCTCTCCCAACACCTCCAAAAACAAGAAGACACGTATCCCCTGCACTGCCACCACACAGCCCTCTCGCTTGGGATGCGGAAGTGTTTCAGCACACACTCGAGTCTCCCAGCGCCCTATTGCTCCTTTGTGATGCATTTCTTTAGAGCCCTTCTGCTCAGCCACACCAGAAACCATCAACTGGATACTTCTCTGTAGCAAGCCATTTACTGGAGAGAATGCATGGCCATTGTTCCTGTGCAGCCTCTCTCCACCGCCACCTCCTCCTCACCTCTTCCTCTGCGTCCTTCAAGGAGACACTTCCCTCACCCTCCTTCCCTGCCCAACACACACCTGTCCACACCAAACCCTTCTTTCAGGGATTCTGAAGAAGACCAGACATACACACATATACACACATATACACATACATGTACACATATACACTATATATACTCTAAATATGTGCATGTGTGTCTACATATACACAATTTTAGATTTATATATAATTTCAGATTTATGAATAGATCTGTATTGTGTGTATGTGTGGGGCTTGAACTCAAGGCCTAGATGCTGTCCTTGAGCTTCTTTTGCTCAAGGCTAGTGCCCTACCACTTGAGCCACAACTCCACTTCCAGCTTTTTTAATTTATTACAGAAAAGAGTTTATTGGAGATGAGTCTTATAGACTTTTATGCTGGGACTGGCCTCGAACAAAATTTTCAGATCTCAAGTCTCTTGAGTAGCTAGGATTACAGGAGAGTGCCACCAGGACCCAGCCAACTTCATAATTTTTTCAATGATTTTTTATTGTAATTAGTAGAAGGGATACATTATATTCACCAGATAGAAGGTGCATTACTTCACAAACATTGATACCCTTTCTCATGTTTTTGTTCACAGTTCCCTCCCTCAATCCCCTCCCCTCATCTTGTTTTCCTCCCTTCCCCATCGTATTACAAATAAGCACATGAACCTATATACAATATACCAGATAACAAGGTAAGATATTGGAACAATATGAAATAACTAAGGGACAACAAAAGAGATGAGAAATAAGAGGTTAAGATGGCAGAAAAGCATATGAGAATATAGAATGACGCTAAATGAAAGGACCTCCAGGATATTGAAACAAAAGCCATATAACGAATGATTGTTGTCCTTAATGTACTATGTTGTCTCTCATCTCCTTTGCTGTCCCTTGGTTATCTCATATTGTTATAGTATCTCACTTTGTTATCTGATATATCGGATATATTTGTATTTGGTTATTTGAAATTGGATAGGGAAGGGGGGAAAACCAAGATGGGTGGGGGGTGTGGGGGGGAGGGTAATGGGTACCAAGACATGTCAAAGGGTATTAATGTATGTGAATTAATGCACCTTCTATCTGGCAAATATCATGTAACCCTTTTACTAATTACAATGAAAAAGAAGATGGCAGAAAAGCATATGAGAAAATGCTCATCATCCATGGTCATAAAGGAAACGCAAATAAAAACAACCCTAAGATACCTCCTTACCCCCAATTAGAATGGCCAAGATTCTGAACTCAACAATGACAGAAGCTGGCGGGATTGTGGAGAAAACCTACTGCACTGTTGGTGGGATTGTAAGCTAGTTCAGCCACTCTGGAAAGCAGTGTGGAGGTTTCTTAAAGAACTGAAAATAGACCTTCCCTATGATCCCGCCATACCACTCCTGGGCATCTATCCTGAACATCATAACCCAGGATATGATAAGGACACCTGATCGGCTATGTTCATCTCTGTACTATTCACAATAGCCAAGCGATGGAAACAATCCAGATGCCTTACTGTAGATGAATGGATACAAAAAATGTGATATATATATATACAATGCAATTCCACATAGCCAACAGACAAAGTTAAAATAATGGCACTCGCAGGGAAGTGGATGAATCTAGAGTGAATCATACTGAGTGAGATAAGTCAAGACCAAAGGAACAAAAGGCACATAGTATCCTTAATATGTGGCTATTAGATCCAAACAGTACAAGAGCAATGAGTCAGTATTTGCTTACCCAATACTATGGAGAGGGTATTGAAAATATAAACAGAACTACATAGACATAAAAATTTATGACTCTATAGACATGTTTTATTACATAGATGAATATGTATCTATGACATACAAACCCTCAGCCTAATTTTAACTATGTTCTAAAATCTAAGTGACAGTGATTGTATATAGAGATTCCCTTCTTGAATACTTGTCTGTTAAACACATCATTTGAAATATGATGTAAAAATAAATGTTAATAAATTCTTTAAATAAAAAAGATATGAGAAATAACATAGTACAATAAGGACAATTACTCATTATATGGCTCTTGTTTCCATATCCTGGAGGTCCTTTCATTCAGTCTCATCCTATATGGCCTTATGTATCTAGGTTTTTCCGTATTGTAAACCTCTGCTAAGAGAGTCCAAGGTTTATACTAATTATGACAAATGAGGGAAACCATTGAGCCTATGTTCATTTCAGTCTGGCTTACTTCACTTAATATGATTTTTCCAAAATCCTTCCATTTCCTTACAAATGGGGCAATGTCATTCTTTCTGACAGTAGCATAGAATTCCATTGTGTGTAAATACCACATTTTGTTGACCCAAACATCAACTAAGAGGCATCTGGGCTGGTTCCATATCTTTGCTATGGTAAATAGTGCTGCAATGAACATCATTGTGCTAGTGGCTTTAGTATGTCCTTGTTTCTGGACATTGGGGTAAATGCCAAGTAGTGGAATTGCTAGGTCATAGGGGAGCTCTATGTTTAGCCTTTTGAGGAACTGCCATACTGCTTTCCATAGTGGTTGAACAAGTTTGCAGTCCCACCAACAGCGTATTAGTGATCCCTCGTTTTCCTGATCCTGGCCATTCTAACTGGAGTGAGGTGGAATCTTAGAGTTGTTTTGAGTTGCATTTCTTTTATGGCTAGAGATGTTGAGCATTTCTTCATGTGTCTATAGGCCATTTTTGTTTCTTCTTCAGAGAAGACTCTCTTTAAGTCTTTGGCCCATCCTTTTAATGGGATGGTTGTTTATTTGGAGATTAATTTTGGAGTGATTCAATTTTTTTAGCTGTTGATATATTTTAGATATGAGGCCTTTGTCTGTTGTATGGTTAGTGAAGATCTCTCACTTTGTAGGCTTTATAGTTAATTTGCTACCTATGTCTTTTGCCATGCAGAAGCTCTGCAGTTTAATACAGTTTCACTTTTCCAGACTTTCTCTGATTTCTTGTGTTTCTGGGTTCTTATTAAGAAAGTTTCGACCTGTGCCAAGGAGACCTAGTGTATCTCATTTCTTCTTGTAAAGTTTTCTATGTGTCGGCTTTTACCTCGAGGTCTTTGATCCATTTGGAGTTAATTCTAGTGCAAGGTGACAAAGAAGGATCCAACTTTAGTTTTCTGCAGGTGTTTAACCAGTTCTGCCAGCACCACTTTTGAAGAGGCTGTCTTTCTTCCATTCTATTTTTTTGGCTCCTTCATCAAAGATTAGGTGGCCATAGGTCTGTGGTTTAATATCTGGGTCCTCAGTTCTATTCCATGGTCCTCAAGCCTGTTCTTGTGCCAGTACCGAGCTGTTTTGGTTACTATAGCTCTGTAATAGAGTCTAAAGTTTGATTTTGAAATTCCTCCTGTACTGTTCTTTCTGCTAAGAATTGTTTTTGATATATGGAGTCTTTTATTATTATTTTATTATTTTATTTTGGATTGTCTCTTCTATTTCTTTAAAGAATGACATTGGGATATTGATGGGTATTGCATTGAATTTGTAGATAGCCCTTGGCAAGATTGCCATTTTCATAATGTTAATTCTTCCAATCCAGGAGCATGGGAGGTTTTCCATTTCTCAATTCTGCTTTAATTTCCTTTTTCATGTTTTTAAAGTTGTCATCAAAAAGGTCCTTTACATTCTTAGTTAAGTTAATTCCTAGGTACTTTATTTTCTTTGAGGCTATTGCAAAAGGAGTTGCTTTCCTGATTGCTGCCTCACTCCTCTCGTTGTTGACATATAGGAAGGCAATTGATTTTTGAAGGTTAATTTTATACCCTGCTGCCTTTCCAAAGTTTCGAATCAGCTCAAGCAACTTGGGAGTGGAGTCTATAGGGTTCTTTAAATACAGAATCAAAACATCATAATTTTTGTTCACAGTTATAGGGCAATCTGTATGTGCTGTGTGTATCATTGTTTTCTAGTGTTTTCTCTCTTCCTATATGGTTTAGCTACTCAAGATTACTACTGAGTGAGTGTTACCTGAATGGAGGGGAGTGGTGAGCAATAATTGAAAATGGAACATGGCTCAAATGGAAGAGTACCTACCTAGGAAGCACAAGGCCCTGAGTTCAAATTCTCATACTCTCCCCACCCAAAAAAAAGAGAGAGAAAGAAAGAAAGAAGTCTGATGAGGTCATGGCCAATCTCAGACTCCAGCTACCAAATTTAGCTACAGAGAAAAACGTTTAATCTAACTATAAGAGTCTAGCCCTTTAAAATTTAAATACAGCAAATAACTACGCATTGGCATCATCTTACTCTTGGGAATACTATTTCTGCCCCTTCACACCCATTAATATTTTCTATAACAGACCCAGAGCATTAAAATGTGGTGTTAGCTTTACCAGCCATTCATGTAGAGAACGGAATATGACTGTAAAATAGCCCTCTGAGGAGAATAAAAATGCACCACCATCATTTTGCCTCTCTGATTGATGACATCTAATGGCTACTCTGTGTTCTTCTGGCCACACTTTCTGTTACCTCTTTTATGGCTTAGCTTCCTCTTGGCACTTGGCTCATTTTAACTCAGGCATTCTAGTATACACTGGAGGGATGGCTCCATGTGCATTCCACACCTCATGCATGCCACTGGCCTCATACTGGATAACTGGCATTTATAGACTGGCCCAAGAACATCCGGGTTCCTCTTGTCAGCTGCCTCATGCTTACAAAAGACAAGCAACTGCAGTATTGCCCTGAGGTAAATGCAATTAGGAATCAAATCTCTATAGGGAGGAAAGAAAAAATCCATTTACAATAATGCTTTCCAAAGCCAAATATGAATGACTTCTTTAAAGCCATATAGATTCAGTCTATATTCATTTGTCAAGCCAAGTTGCTGGATTTTAATTCTCATTTAACACTTGTATCCTTACCTAAGATGGGAACTTTGAAAGGCTGTGATGTTGTTTGTAACTACTAAGTCTCGTGGTCTTGCAGAAATCAAAATATCAAGGATGAATATGGGGCAGGGCAGCTGTAAATGTTTTTCCTCCAAATAGACTCAAATTTTCTTCTTGCTAAAAAAATATCGACCACATGAGTTTGGCTAGAAAATATTAATAACTTTACAAGCCAATTTGATTCAATTCTTGTTTCATGCCCAGTGTGTAGGCATTCATACACAGCAGGGGTATGAATCTTTCATATTTCATGCATAAATGATAATAATAATAGTAGTATTAAAAATGCTACTTTTGAACATGTATCCCAAAGACTCCAAGAGAGGCACCAAGAAAAGTACCTGCATTAGCCGGGAGCAGTGCCTCATACTTGTAATCCTAGCATCTCAGGAGACTGAGAATTGAGGATCACAGTTCAAAGCCAGCCCGGGCACTAAAGTCTGTGAGACTCTTATCTCCAGTTAATCACTAGAAAACTAGAAGTGGTGCTATGGCTCCAGGGATAGGGCTGTAGCCTTGAGCTGAAAAGTTTAGGGACAGTGCCCAGGCCCAGAGTTCAAGCACCACAACAGACAAAAAAAAAAAAAAGAAAAGCACCTGCACATCCATGCTCATTGCACCAAAGTTCACAATAGCCAAATACAGAAGCAACCTAGATGTCCTAAAACTCATGAATGAATATGACGAAAAGATAGATTTAGGTATACCAATGTATAGAGGCATAGGAATTATAGACATAGAGAAACATATAGATATCCAGAAAGATGAATATGAATATATATGTATTTGTATTATTTTGTGCATAAGCATAGACAATGGAATTTTATTCATCCATCAGGAAGAATGAAATTATGTCATTTGTAGTATTGATGAAGCTGGGGGTTAAAAAAAAATACTGAGTGCAGTAAACCAGGCCCAGAAAGACAAAAGGCATGAGTTCTCTCTCACCTGGGAATCTTAGACCCAAAGTCTAATCTCCCATGCAAACACACGCAAGGACATATGCCAGTATACCCAATCAAGCTGATTGAAATATAGTCGATTTAGGAGAAAAACTATAATGTCAACTCCTTGAGCAACTGACAGTTTAACAAAATAAATACAGGGAAGCGAAAGCATGTTTTGAAGGCAGATAAGGAACCGAATGAATACTGCTATAAAACTCAATGTACATCTGAGAAAAAGGAAGAAGGAACCTTGATATACCTGGCAAAGGGAGGAGTAAATATCAGGAAAGAATGATAGAAGGGGCAAATCAGATCAAGATGAGCTAGAAATGCAAAAATGCACATGTGATCACACCTTTGTACAACCATTTGTCCACACCAAGAAAAGGACGAAAAAATAAGAGTTTACCCCAAGTATCTGCCCCAAGAATTAAATAGATCTTAATGCATTTATCACCCATTTATGGACATGTAACTACAAAAGGGCCTGTATCTATCAAGTGCTCAAGAATGTTAGCTATGCTCCCTCTGCTGCTTCTGATGATGATGATGACAATGATGATGATGATGATGATGATGATGATGATGATGATGATGATGATGATGATGATATGCAACCATGAGTTTTCAGCTTGGCAGACAAGCATTTAAACATGGACTTCCCAGTGGATGTCCCTGGCTGCTCCACAAGCTTTCACAAACTTCATTTGCCTTAACAACATGTCTATACAAACAATGGATGACAGGCCTGAGGCAACACAGAGACTGGCCATCTCAGAGACTTCAAACCAAACTAGTCAGACTTCCCCTCCACCCATTTCCTAAAACCCACAGAGAGATAAAAACAAAGTTTCCAGTTCAGTCTAAGGCTTGGCTCCCTCCTTGATTATCCTAAAATGAACTTAACATAGCAGGTCACTTCTGGGAGGAAATTCAGGCTTCTTTCATAGTGTTGTTGTTGTGTCTTTTGTTCGCAATGATTTTTATGGAACATTTTTACAAACGATAAAATGAAGCAACTAGAAAATATGAATATTTTATAAGGCTCCAGGAAAAATTTTGTTGCAAGCATGTTCCATGTATTCACTTACTTAATTTTCATAGCAACAATTATTATCTATTAGTGCTGGGGGATTGAATTTAAGGCTTTACACTTTTTATGCAGATAGTCCACCATTTGAGCCACAGCTTCTGCTTTGGTTATTTTTAAGACAGGGTCTTGACTGTGATTCCCTGGAGTGGACTTTCTTCAGTCACTGGGTGTAGACTCACACCCCTTCAACCAGTCCTTCTGCTTTTCCAATACTCCTGGTTTTGCCTAGGACAGTCTGTATTTGCATTTATTGTCCTGGTAGAAATTATAAATTGCACCCGCTTTCACTTCTGAAGGTATTCTTTTACATGTAGCTTGCATTTTATGCCTAAGTTGTTTTTAGGATTTTTTGCTTTTGGTGGCAAGGTCTCACCATGTAACGAAGGCTCCTCCTGCCTCAGGCTGGTGAGTAGTGAGATTACAGGCATATACTACCATGCCTGTTCTACATATTTGCTCTCTAATTTAACGTTTCTGAATATGGGACATGAGTTTGTACTATGTGTGTTTTACATTTACATGTGTATTTCCCTTGCAGTTGTGAGTTTTTAATCTTTAAAATACTTTAGGGTATTTTTTTTTCAGTTTATCTTGCACAGATTTCTACCTCCCTGAACCTCCCAGGACAGAGCTGAGGAGGTATGAAGTAGTACTGGGCTTTTATGGCCTGTGATTTACTTCTAACTAAAACTCAGCTTGCTCTCCCATTTTCCAGCCTAGTCATGAACTATTGTCGTGACTGGTTTTTTTGTTGCTGTTTTGGGGGTTGTTTCGGGGGAGAGCTTGAACTCAGAGCCTGAGCACTGTCCTTGGGCTTTCTCAACATTAGCATGTTACCACTTGAGCCACAGCACCACTTCTGGCTTTTTCTGTGTATGTGGTACAGAGGAATCAAACCCAGGAATTTATATATGGTAGGCAAGCACTCTACTACTAAGCCATACTCCTGGCCCATCATGACTGTTTTTCTAAGAAGAGTTTGAATGCATTCTTGCCCAAATCCACTGTGAGTTACCTTCCATTTGTTTCATTTTTATTTCTAAATTGACATCTTTACTGCCTGACATTAAAAGAGGAGCATTCTGTTCTCCTTCTTGAGGTTTAAAGGGTCAATAGCCCTCCCTCCTTTTCCAGTGTGTGTATAAATAATGAATTAATGTCTCCCTTGCTAAGCTTTAACTTCCTGTCATGGTTCCTGTCCTTGATGCTTCTCTGTTTTATTAATTTGGCTTGCCCTTCCTCCATCCAAAAAGAAAAAGTGTTATACCTCCTTTATATACCTTTCGGGTATCTTCCTGTCACCTATCGTTGCTCAAAAATGAAATGACTCTCCTGTTACCGATTCTAAGTAGATATCTGACTACAATGCCCTCCTTGTCGTCTCTCTCTCTCAGGTGAAATTCGTCCTATCCTTCCAGGTTTAAGTTACTCATCTTCTCTTCCATGAACCCTCTAGACAAAATTAATTACTACACCATCTGTGGAAGTGCAGTTTTGTTTATCCTGTATAAAGATTTTACCTTCGTTTGTCATCTCCCCAGGTTACAAACTCAGTCAGAGAACAAGGACTCATTTTAATATTCCTCTCTTGGGCATATCACAAGGTGTAATATATATATATATATGTGTGTTTATAAATGTTTGATGAATGAATAGCACCTCATAGCATGCAAAGAAGTTTTCTCAAATATATTAGTTTACTTTAGCTTTATAGCAATATTATGAAATATAAAATCATGTGTATATTTATGAAGCAGAAGATTATCAATAGCTCCACTTCACAGAAGGGAAATCTGAGAAGTCTCAGAAGATAAAGAATATGAGAAGAGAGGCATAAATTACTATATCAGATTATAACTAGATGGATTAAAATTACACAGTGCTTAACCTTCACAGGCAATAAAGAGAATTTTTATTTAGGAACTATTGGATTTGCCATCTTTTTCTAGTCTCCAAGAAAGACAATCAGAGGAAGAGTTATCAAAGCTACTATAAACTCCACTGTGGAAATTTTGCCTGACACATGTGCAAGACCCATACTCAGATAATTCACAAATCAAGAAAAACAAGCCCTGAAGCTGTATTTCCTCTACTACTTCCATTCTACCTCAGTCATCCTTGACGAATTCATGGACCATTAGGAAATGTCCATGAATTCAGAGTTTGGGCATTATCCCTTAGATTTTTCATTCAAAGCTGGTGCTCTACCACTTGCAGATCGTCAGTGGTTAATTAAATATGAGTCTCCAGTTGTTCCTTCCCTGGGCAGGATTTGAATCACAATCTTCAGATCTCAGCATCCTGAATAGCTAAGGTTGATTACAGGTGTGAATCACTACTATCCGCCTTCTCATTGCTTTCACAACCAATAAAAAATCATAGTGTGTAGTTTATGGACAGAGAGTAGTTTAAATAAATAGATAAAGGAAACAAGAACAGCAAGTTGAACCTAAGTCAAGGTGTACCTTAGAAAGTGTTCTGAGACAAATGTTGCTTGTAAAATTGGTGATGACCACACTCTGCGCTAGCATCAATTCAAAATGGATCCAAGACCTCAACTCTGTCCCAATGTCATGACAATACCACAGGAAGTAGAGAAAACACTATGGCTCCTAGGAACAAGTTTAGACTTCCTCAGCAAAGATCCAGAAGCCAAACAAATCAAAGAAAGACCGGATAAGTGAAAATGCAATGAACCAGAGAGTTTCTGCATGGCAAAGGGCATAGCTAATAAAATAAGTAGAAAGCTCTCAAATTTGGGGAAAGATTTTTACCAGCTACACATCAGATAAGGGTCTTATATCTAAAATACACTTAGAACTCAAAAAATTACCCCCCCCAAATAAACCCTCAAGAAAACAACAATCTAATTAATAAGTAGGCTAAGGACTTAAGGAGAGGCTTTTCAGAAGAAGAAGTAAGGATGGTCACTAGACACATAAAGAAAAGTTCACCATCTCTGGCCATAAAAGAAATGCAAGTCAAACAACATTGAGATTCCACCTCACCCCAGTTGGAGTAGCCATGATCAAACAAACAATAACAAATGCTGGTGGGTTTGTGGCCAAAGGGGAACTCGATTACACTGCTGGTGGAAAATGTAAACTTGTTCAATCACTCTGGAAAGCAGTCTGGAGATTCCTCAGAAGACTAAACATAGAACTTCTCAGTGGCCCAGTAATTCTGTTCCTGGGTATTTATCCTAATGAGCACACACCAGGCCACACTAAAGCTACCAGCACAATCATGTTAATTGCAGCATTGTTTAGAATCAACCCAGATACCCCTCAGTGGATGAATGGCTCAAGAAAACGTAGTATGCATACGCAATAGAATTCTACTCCTCTATCAGAAAGAATGGTATCACACTATTCCTGAGGAAATGAAAAGACTTACAAAAAATCATATCAAGCAAAGCAATCCAGATCCAAAGGAATATAGTGTGCATGGTTTCCCTCACTTGTGGTAACTAGAACGTGCCTATAAATCTATGAGTAAACACACTGGATAGTGAAAGACATAACATATGCCAAAAACACGATAAATTGCACAGGTTGCTAGATGCACAGTGAGACCAATGGAGGATATTCCTAGGATATTTCCTAGATCACAAACTCCATAGCTATGTGCATCTGATCATATCATATCTACTGAAATGAATGAAAAGAAATAGAAATAAGATTTTGTTCTTTGTTGCTGTTTTTGTCTTCTTTACCTTTTGTCTTGTAAGTAAGCTTATCTGTTTGGGGGAAGAGTAAAGAGGGTAATGACAAAAAGGATAGGACAAAGAGTAAAAAACGCAGCAGTGGTACTCACTAGACACTACGTTGAAAATGAACTGTACGACTTGTGGGTAGGGATGGGTGAGAAAAACTGGGAGATAAAGAGGGAAGAGATAACATTGTCCAAAAAGAAATATACTGTTTACATGAATTATATAACTGTTAAGCTCTCTATATATCATTTTATAGTAACAACAAATATATATATTTCTTTCATATATATGTATATAATATGTATACATGAAAGAAAATATTCTGAGGAGTTGTTATTTTCATTAGGATTTGCTAAGTACCTTTTCCACCTGTACTTATTTGTACTTCTTTCTTCTGAATTCAGCATTCTGTGAAACAAAGATGGCGCCTGACTGATCCTCACAGAGCTCTATAAAAGCCAGAAATGGGTCCAGGAGTGTGGCATTGTGATAGAGGGTTTGTCTAGCATGCACGAAGCCCTGGGTTCGATTCCTAGGTACCATATACACAGAAAAAGCCAAAAGTGGTGCTATGGCTCAACTGGTAGAACGCTAGCCTTGAGAATGCTCAAGGACAGTGCCTAGACACTGAGTGCAAGTCTCAGGACTGACAAAAAAGAAAGCCAGAACATACATAAACAATTACAATGAAGTGTAATTTCAAAAGTCCACAGGAGTCTGGGGATGTCTCCAGAAGGGATATTTAAGCTGATACTTGCTGAAATAAGGTTCATTGGGCTGAAATATGGTTCATTGGGCAAGAAGGAGGAGTGAAGTGTTGGAATAAGGTCAAGGAGAGCTCATTGCCCCACGTCCCACTGTGGCACCTTCCTACAGCCACAGTGGCTCTGGCTGGCATTAAGACACATAACATAAACACTGGAAAGTATTTGCTCACTGGAGCTTGTTCTCTTTTACCACATTTCAGATCCCAAGGCCACCAGGAGGATGAGCCCAAAGTAGCCTCTTGAAAGATGGGACCTCATGAAGACAGCGTGGGGACCCTAGCCAAAAGCCAGCTAGCCAGAAGCTGATAGCCTTACCCACCTTCGTATGGAAGGGACCAGGCAGCCATTACATCACCAGCCAACAGACCCAATAGAAAGCCCTATAAGATCAGCTGAGCCATTCCAGGATCCAAAAACTGCCTGACTAGCTCAAATTAAATACACTGATTTTTTTTTATTTGAAGCCACTAGGCAATGTGTATAAAATGTGCTAACAATAAATAAAAACCTCAGCAGCTACTGACTGCCATTTCCACCTAAGGGACAAAGTCAGACACAGGTAATAAAATTCTGCTTGACTGCCTGTCAAAGGATTATTTCTTTTCATTCTCTGGACATAAGACAACGAACTTATGAACCTATGGAACATGCCCATGTGTCCATTAAGAATAAAATATTCCCCAATGGAAGCTTGACTTTCAAAGCAATGTGAAGGTCATATATCAAAAAGGCAGGTGCCAAGAGTCTCAAGATACTCAGCAAATGTAAATGCTAGACACTTGCTGTGGTTCTGTGAAATGGAAATGTCCATGTTTTATGTACCAAGTGAGAAATACTTTTTTGTGGGGCATGGAAAAATGCAAGACTGACAAGCCAGCTCACAGGTTAAGCCTGGGACTATGAGAAGCCATTCAAATTATCTTTGAATATAAATGATACTAAATGAAAAGTCACAATTTGGTCCTAGGAAATAGGTGGGAGGGAATTTTACAGTATTTCTCAATGTTGGAGAGATATCATCTTGATAGTATTTTAAGCCATCAACACAAATGAATTCAGAATTTGACAGAATGACAAAAAAAATGTCCTTCTTTTGATTCACCTTTCTTGGTGAGCTTTGAACTTAGATCCTCAAATCTCAGACTCTTGTGTAGCTAGGATTACAGACATTCCATTTCTGAGTGATGAAATATAATAACTTCTTCACCTTAACTTGAAATAAAAAAGGTTACTGAAAAAGAAAAAAGTTATCATTTTCATATCAAAGGAATAAAAGATAATTATCCAGCCCTTCACTTTAAAAAGTTCTTAATAGTAAGGTACTAATGTCTCATGCCTGTAGTCCTAGCTATTCAAGAGGCTGAGATTTGCAAATCCTGGTTTGAAGCCAGTTCAAGCAGACAAATCAAAGAGACTTTTAGTTTTAATTAACCAGCTAAGAGTCAAGAGTGGATCTGTGGATTAAGTGGTAGAGTACTAGCATTGAGCAAAAAGGCTGAGAACATGAGGTTCTGAGTTCAAGCCTAGTACTGGTGCACGCACGTGTGCGTGCACGCCCGCGTACACACACACACACACACACACACACACACGCTGGCTCAATGCTAAGAACACAGCACTTGCCTGCAGTTGTTGAAAGCTAAAAATATTGCTAGATTGTGTGCAGAGGTCGATATACTTTGAAGAAATTCTTAGTAATAATGTTATGTTGAGATGCTCCGTCTATTGATCTCACTGAGATGCTTCTGTGAGCTAAGCAAGTAACAATAACAATGAGAAGAACAAGAATAACAACACTATACCTACAGTAATTTCTGTTAGAAAATAACAGAACTAACTAGAGATTCGTGACAGCATCCTTAGGATACAAATGTCATATTGTCTGTATTGTGTTCATGGGGAAAGTGGATTGTAAAGATTACATACCTTATTCAAGATACTAAGCTACTTGGGGTAGAGCTCGGAATCTCCCTTAGACAATCTGGCTCCAAGAGCTGTGCGGTTAACCCAGCTTAACTTAAAACTTTTGTTTTAGGGCCAGGAGTGTGGCCTAGTGGTAGAGTGCTTGCCTAGCATACACGAAGACCCAGGTTCGATTCTCCAGTACCACATGCATAGAAAAAAGCCAGAAATGGTGCTGAGGCTCAAGTGGTAGAGCTCTAACCTTGAGAAAAAAAGAACCCAAGGACAGTGCTCAGGCCCTGAGTCCAAGCCCAGGACTGGAAAATAAAAAATAATTAAAAAAAAACTTCTGTTTTAGGCTGGGGAAAAGAAATATCTTTGATGAGCAAGACAGAGTGTAAAAGAACCTGATCAAACAAGGAAATCGACGTTGAGATTCTTAGAAGAAAGGCTGTTTGTCATACAATGCACCCCCAACTTCATGAACTATAACAGAGCACCAAACCAAGACTTTCTACAATGCCCAAAGTCAATATCACACTTCTTCATTGTTTGAGTTTCTTTTCTAATGCATGACTAAGAGTGTTTGCTTTGGACTGTTGAGTACTGGAGAAGAATTGGGTCCATGCTGGCATCTCTCTGTGAATAAAAGGCCATAATAGTGAACAAGACACAATGAAAAGGAAAATGAAAACATTTGTAGAAAAACAGAGAGCTGACATGAGAAAGGGTATCAATATTTGTGAAGTAATGTACCTTGGATCTGGTGAATATAATGTAACCCTTCTATTAATTACAATAAAAACATATATAAAAAAAGAAAAACAGAGAGCTGGACATCAGTAGTTCACACTTGTAATCCAAACTACTCAGGGAACTGAGATCTGAGGATTGAGGTGTAGAGTCAACCTGGGCAGACAAATCTAAGAGACTTTTGTATGTAATTAACCAGCAAAAACCCAGAAGTGGTCTGGTTCAAATGATAGAACATCAGCCTTGAGTGAAAGAACAAAGCAAGAGTGGGAGGCACTGAGTTCAAACCCCAGCACCAGAACAAGCAAGCAGAAAGGAAAGAAAGGAGGGAGGGAGAGAGGGAGGGAGGGAGGGAAGAAAGAAAGAAGTAAAATGTAGATAGATGAAAGGTAGATCAGACTGCATTTCACATGATACATTTCACATGCTTCAAAGGGACTAAAAGTGAACAGGCCAGAATACATAGAACATCTCAGCTAAATAATAAGTGTACCTGGCTGGAGAGGGTGACTCCACTACAAATGTTAAAAAGACAGATAGCTAAGAAGTCAAAGGTGGCTGAGATCAAGCCCCAAGACCAGTACACACATACACACACATGCCAGAAGGAAGATGAAAGGTCTTCAAATACTTAATTGATGAACAAAATCTTCGATTTGTTAGGAAGTGACTCCTCTTATAAGAAAGAGTATTATTCCCTGTCATTGTTTTTTTTTCTTTTTGCTTTCTTCTTTGCCAGGCCTGGAACTTGAACTCAGGCCTGGGCACTATCCTTGGACACATTTTGCTACTTGAGCCACAGCACCACTTCTGGCTTTTTCTGTGTATGTGGTACACAGAAATTGAACCCAGGCTTTGTCCATGCTAGGCAAGCAGTATACCACTAAGTCGAGCTCCTGGCCTTTCATCATGCTAAGTTGTACAATACATCTTGATCTATGTCACCCCTCCCTCCATCATCATTCTCCACCATCTCCCAACCCTACCCATCTGGTCAGATTACCTGGTTGTATGCTGTGCCTCCTCTGTGTCTATATGCAGGGGCTGACCATTTTCTCTTCCTTAGCCTGCCTCTCCCTCTCTCTCTCTCTCTCTTTACACACACACACACACACACACACACACACACACACACACACACACAATTAGGCATTAGTGCCAATATCTTAGAATGTTTTCTCTCCTAACATAATGAACTGATGGCATAGGGAAGTAATACAACTTTAAATCGACCCCATTCCAGGCATAAACTGAGCCTCTGGTAGAAGGACCCCTGCTCCTTCCAGGAGAACCAGTACATGCTTGGTACCTCCTTGGGGTAGAAATGGACCCTGCTAGACAGCCTGGTCTGTGCAGAGAACAAATCAGGACAACAGGCCCATGCCTTTGTCCCTCTCTCCTTTCTGCCCTCCCTCGCCCTCTTTCTGACCCCCCTCTCTCTCTCAACATCTCTCTCTTTACCTATTTTCTCTCTTGGCAGCTCTGTCTCTTTCTATATTTGTCTCACTCTCTCCTTTGCTTATTAATTGTGTTATAATTATGGGCTGACTTTTGCATGCATTGTCCCCCTTGGTACTTTAACTACCTTATTCCCGTAGAAAAGGCTTGTCCAAGTTCACACTGCCAGCAGAGTCAAACTCGAGTATTTCTGGGGCTAAATTGTGTGGCCTGAGCCAGTTTCCTTTTTTCTTATCATCAGTAATGAGTGGTGTGTGCAGTTATGTGCAGTATGTCTGTATCCTACTTCCACTGCTCATCATCTTCTCACACATTCTATGCTGCCACCATCTGGTCTCTTGCAAAATTCTCAGCGATTTTCCTCTAAAGTAATTTATCAGCCTTATCATAGTTTTACATTCCCTTGAAAGAGGGCTAAAACTTGTGTGGTATGTACACCTTGGTTTCTCAGGAAGCTGACAACTGAGGATTATGGTTCAAAGCCATCCTGGGCACAGAAGACTGTGAGACTCTTATCTCTAATTAATCACTAGAAAACTAGTAGATCCAGGGATAGGGCAATAGCCTTGAGCTGAGAGTTCAGGGACAACATCCAGGCCCAGAGTTCAGGCCCCTTGACCCACAAAAAAAGATAAATATCAGACACATTAATCATTACATCCTATTCTTATACAAGAAATCAATTATGACAATTTAAAACAAAAATGTTTTAGAACCCTTTTGAAAGTTCAGTTAATATGGAGCTGGGAGTTTGGCCTAGTGGTAGAGTGCTTGCTGAAAATGCAAAAAGACCCAGGTTTGATTCCTTGGTACCACATATATAGAAAAAGCCAGAAGTATTGCTATGGCTCAAGTGTTAGAACTCTAGCCTTGAGAAAGCCAAAGGACAGTGCTCAGTCCCCGAGTTCAAGGCCCAGAACCGGCAAAAATAACTCAGTTAATAGAGATAGGCATTATTTTAAAAGTATACATTATGTTTGAAAAGAAAGAAGTATATATCTTGAGGGCAGGCATAGGAAGAGGGTTTTAGGGGGAGATCCAAGGAAAAGAGTGACATGTTATCACCACCTAACTTATGAAATTGTAATCCCTTTGTACAGCTACTTAAGAATAACAACATATTTCTAAATTTTTAAAAATAAAAATATTTTATTGTCCTTCTAAAGGATCAATTAATAGAGCTAGACATACACGGGAAAGTAAATTGAGAGTATAGGATAAATATTATCTCTTAAAATAAGACAGCTTTAGCCTGGCACCAATGGCTCACACTGGTAATCCTATCTACTCTGGAGGCTGAGTTCTGAAGATCAAAGTTCGAAACCATCCCAGGCAAGAAAGTTCAGGAGATTTTTACCTCCAATTAACTACCAGAAAATTGGAAGTGGTGCTGGGGCTCAAAGTGGTAGAATGCTAGCCTTGAGTGAAAAAGCTCAGAGACAGATCCCAGACCCTGAGTTCAAGCCCCGTGACCAAAAACAACAACAAAAAAGCAGTTTTACTTACATCCCTATTGGTGTGTTTGCTAAATTGATGGATTCTACAACCTACTATTTTGTGTGTATATGTGCAGGTACTGTGGCTTGAACATAAGACCCTAAGTTCTCATTTGGCTTTGCTGCCCCTGGAGCAACACATCTACTTTGATCTTTCTGCTGTTTACTTGGAGATCATCAGAGTTTCTCTGATTTATCTTCCCTAGTTGTCCTCAGAACTCAAATATTCAGATCTCAGGCTCCTGAGTATCTAAGATTACAGATATGAGTCACTGGCACCAAGCATATTAGATACGATTTTAATCAGTTCACAATTTGCAACATGGGAGACACATTATTCAGATATTCCACCCCATCTTCTTCTTTTCAATAGCAATTCTTTGAGCAGGTAAAAAAAATACCATTATCAAAATGAAAGTATAAATGTTTAATATATGGAAATCATACCAAGTTACTATATACTATTCTCTTTGGTTAAATAATTTCTCTAAGTGGAAACCAACCATGGAGGGCTGATGAAAGGTGTGTGTCAAGTTTTCCAATGCTTTCTCTCTGTATACAGAGATGAAAAAGATAGGAAGGGATAGAAGAAACTATCCCATTTCTTTCTACTAGACTATCCCTTCATATTTCTAATGAAAAAAGTAAACTGAATCATTTAGCTCATAGCATTCCTAAGAAAATTCCCTAGTATGTCACCTTTGTTCATTTATAAGAAATAAGTCCTGCTTCAAGAACTTGTTTTATTGCTCTGGTACAGTTATGGCTCATGGAGCATTCACAACACTCCCACTGTAAAAAAAAAAAAAAGTAATTGCTATTAGCACCAGAAAACCCTGAGATTAAGAAGAAATAGGAAAACTATGTACTTGTGCTCACACCTATAATTCTAGCTACTCCAAAGGCTGAAATCTAGATTCTCAGTTCCAAGCTAGCCCAGGCAGGCAAATCTGTGAAACTCTAGGCTTGAGTTCAAGCTGGGGGAGGGGGACAGGGAAGGAGAATAAACTCATACCAAAAGCTAGATTTCACTTAACAGAAAGAAAAGTGAGGGACTATCATATTGTAGAAGACATCTTTTCTTCTAAGATGGCTTGCTCAGCTACTTCTGGAAAGAAGTAGCCTTCTGAGAAGCTAGGATGTAGTTGTTTCTGGATAAGGACTCCAAAGGTTGAGAGGAGTCAATGAAACTAAACAAAGAGCAGGAACAGGGTGGGGCCTTGGCATTTCAATCAGTGGCTCTAGAGGGATATCAGCAGTTTCCAGAAAGAAGGACATTTAAGGGTTGGAGTTTTGATTTGCTTTCATTAATTTTACATTCCTTCCAAATTCTCCATAAGCATCAAAAATCTAAACCGTTCCTGGAGTTCCCAACAGTAAAAGCTTAGCTTCGGCTTAAAACTTCACATAGAGCTAAATGCATAACTCTTCTAACTATGACATTAGGAAGAAAAAAAAAACAATGCATTGTAAAACCTTCAGAAGGAAAGGAAAATGTTTTATGGACCATTTTTTGTGTGGCAGTTTTAAGTTATTAGTTTTTTTTTAAATCAGTACTTTTTAATGGAAACAACATGACCAGAAATCTGTCACAGAATTTTGAGACCCATTAAAACTAAGTTTAATGAGAAAAAGTAAGGAAAAAGAAAAAAATTAAAAACACCATTGCATTGTTTGGAAAGCCATCTCTGTTTTCTTCTCTGCTACAACGATTAACATTAACCCTCAATGAACAAAATGTTTAGGGAATAAATGCAATATTTTGTGCATGCGTGTGTGCATGCATGCATGGCAGTACTGAAGCTTGAACTCAAGGCCTTGTTCTCTCACTTGACTTATTTACCTGAGGCTGGCACTCTATCACTTGAACCACACTTTCATTTCTGGCTTTTTGATGATAATTGGAGGAGTTTCAGGAACTTTACTTCCCCCAAGCTAGCTCTGAATTGAGATCTTCAGATCTTAGCCTCCTGAGTAGCTAAGTTTGCAGACATGAGTCATCAACACCCAGCTCCAATAGCTTTTGCTATCAGAAAGGTTCCTATGTTGTCCCTGTGCTAATAACTTATAATCACAGGATGCAGAATTATCCTGTGTGGTTCTTGAAACTTTGGTCCAGCAGCTTGAAGATGGCAAGAGAAGCTGATAAAGCAAAACCCACCTGACAATGAAGTGGAAGTAGGGGACTATTAAAAATGAGGAAGTATAAAGGAGCAAAGATGTGGGCTGGGAGTTTGGCCTAGTGGTTAAAGTGCTTGCCTAGCATGCATGAAGACCCAGGTTCGATTCCTCGGTACCACATACATAGAAAAAATCCCAGAAGTGGTGCTGAGGCTCAAGTGGTAGAGCTCTAGCCTTGAGAAAGTCCAAGGACAGTGCTCAGGCCCTGAGCTCAAAACCAGGACTGGCAAAAAAAAAAAGGAGCAAAGATGTGGAAAAGGATGGGACAGTAACACTTTGGTGTTCCAACCTTATAGGAAACAGGAAGGTAACTCACCAATCAGAAAGCCAAACAATTCTCAGGGGGTTTTTTTTGTTCTTTTTTTTTTGTTTTTTGCTAGTCCTGGGGCATGAACTCAGGGACTGGATACTGTCCTTGGGCTTTCCCAAGGATATTCTACCACTTGAGCTACAGCACCACTTCCGGCTGTTTCTATGTATGTGGTACCAAGGCATCGAACCCAGGGCTTTGTGCATGCTAGGCAAGCACTCTACCACTAGGCCACACTCCCGGCCCCAATTCTCAGTCTTTAAGCCAAGGCTCAGCTTGTAATGAAAAAGAAAGATGAAGAGAGGTTCACCAAGTTGATGGGTATAGGCTTTACCTAGGTCTACAGAGTGCCATGTCTTCCATTTTCTCTTCATTTTTTTTCTGCTCAACTTTTCTATCATCTTTACTTATATTTGTTTCTCACCTAAATTCTTGCCTTGCCAGAACACAAAGATCTAAGGTGTTTAGCATCCCAAAACTTTTTTATTGCCAGTCCTAGGACTTGAGCTCAGGGCCTGAGCACTGTCCTTGGACCTTCTCAAGGCTAGGGATCTACCATTTGATCCACAACACCACTTCTGGCTTTTTCAATGTATGCTGTACTGAGGAATCAAACCCAGGGCTTTGTACATGTTAGGCAAGCACTCTACCACTAGGCCAAACTCCCTAAACTTTCTAGTATCATATTTGGTGTGTTGACCAGAAAGTTCAGAATTAAGGACAATCTCTTATCACTTGGACTCATGGAATGGTTTGAATACCAAACCCTGTAAACCAGCACTACCATGTGTCAGATCCAGATGCACGCATTTTTTCAACTAGCTTCCCAAGTGGCTCTCAGGTGTTAGAGTTTCTGGACCATGAGCCCACTGGAAAAGAACTAGTATTAATTTTTTTTAGGCCTACCACTGTCTAGTCTGTGACTGAGTAATTTACTAGAAATAAATAAAATGCATTCTTCTTTGCTAGTCAACAGGATCCATTTTAAAGATTAGGGGAGAGCCCAAACCATTTTATCAATGCAAGCAAGCTAGAAAGATTAGTATGATGACCTACTTAAAGGCAGGGGTATTCAGAAGATACTTTGAAGGGGCTAACCCTCATTAGATCTAAGTTCGAAGTCAGCCCGGGTAGGAGTCCATGAGACTCATTTCCAATTGACCAACAGAACTCTGGAAGTAAAACTGTGGCTCCGGTGGTAGATCCTTGAATGAAAGAACTGAAGGACAGCAATCAGGACCTGGTATCCACCAAGAACAAAAAGTAAAATAAAAAATTAAATGGTCTCATAAAGCACCCCTGTGACCCAGCAGTTCCACTACTTGGCATCTACCCAATGGTCCAGAAACAAGGACATACTAAATCCACTAGCACAACGATGTTCATTGCAGCACTATTCACCATAGCAAAGATATGGAACCAACCCAGATGCCTCTCAGTTGATGAGTGGATCAACAAGATGTGGTATTTGTACACAATGGAATTCTATGCTGCTGTCAGAAAGAACAACATCGCCCCATTTGTAAGGAAATGGAAAGACTTGGGAAAAAAATCATATTAAGTGAAGTAAGCCAGACCCAAAGGAACACAGGCTCAATGGTTTCCCTTATTTGTAATAATTAGTACACACCTAGGACTCTCCTAGCAGAGGTTTACAATAGGGAAAAACCTAGATACATAAGGCCATATAGGATGAGGCCAAATTAATGGACCTCCAAGACATGGAAACAAGAGCTATATAATGTGTGATTGTTTTTCTTAGTATACTATGTCATTTCTCCTCTCTTTTGTTGTCCCTTGGTTATTCTCATATTGTTACAGTATCTGACCTTGTTATCTGGTATATTGTATATATGTTTATTTGAAATAGGAAAAGGAAGGGGAAACAAGATAAGGGAAGGGGTGGGGAAGGGAAATGGGGACAAAAACATGAGAAAGGGTATCAATGTGTGTGAAGGTGTGTGCACCTTCTATCTGGGAATATAACTGTAACCCTTCTATTAATTACAATAAAAAATTAAATGGTTTCAAGGAGGGAAAAATTTCTTTTGATCTTACAAAATGGTAGCTTAGCTGTTTGTGCTATCTATAATGCTATTTCCATTTATGCTGTAAATTTCATAAGGCAGACTAAAGTCTAATAAGTAATCTCCATTAGGATGATGATCTCAGAAATAAAGAATTTACCAGGGTTTCGGGCTAGCCCTGCCCCTACAGGATAATTTGCACAGTTGAAATATCTTGGGGGCAGAACTGGAGCTAAGCCAGATGAGAAACCATCTAAGTATTGGAACGTTGCTACAGACAAAAGTAATGAATATTTTATTCTCACCAGCTGGTTCATAATCCTTCTCCTGCCTAAAAGTCATGAGATTTAAAAGCCCAGTTCTGCTTTTCTCCAGGACTTTGTACCCCAGTTGCACAACAGCCAAATCCCTTTGGTAATTTACTGACAAAACAAAGGCGGCAAAAGCAGCTGTGATTGAAGTCACAACTATGAGATAAATCCCAAGCTAGTTCATTTGCTCTTCTACAATGTAAAATTAAACACTTGTGCTGCCGGGTGTGGGTGGCTCATGCTTATAATTCTAGCTACTCAGGAGGCTGAGATCAGAGGATCATGGCTCAGTCAGCCTGGGCAGGAAAGTCTGTGAGAGTTTTATCTCTCAGTCAACTACCAAACAAACTACAGGGGAGGTGTGGTCAAAGTGGCAGAGTGCTAGCCTTGAGCACAAAGTTCAGGGACAGTACCAAGTCCCAGGGTTTAAGCCCCAAGACACACACACACACACACACACACACACACACACACACACGTGCTACTGGCCCCTAGCACTGTAAGAGTTCCAAGGACTTGGGAATTAAGGGGACGTTAAAATTAATGTAGGTATACTAAACTGGACGTTGGTGGCTCTCACCTGTAATACTAACCACGCAGAAGGCTGACAGCTGAAGTTTGTAGTTCATAGTCAACTCAAACAGGAAAGTGCCTGAGACCCAGCTCCAATTAACTACCAAAATGCTGGAAGTAGATCTGTGGCTTAAGTGGTAGAGCACTAGCTTTGAGAAAGAAAGCTCAGTACAGCACTTAGGCTCTGAGTTCAAGCCCAAGGGCCAGCAGGAAAAAAAAACTAAGGTAAAAAAGATAAACCAGGGGCTGGGAGTGTGACCTATTGGTGAAGTAAATGTGTAGTATGCAGAAAGTCCTAAGTTCAATTCCTCAGTACCACATACACACAAAAAGCTGTAAGTGGCCCTGTGGTTCAAGTGGTAGAGCGTTAGCCTTGAGTAAGCCTAAGGACCATGCTCAGGCTCTGAGTTCAAGCTCCAGGACTGACAAATATATACATATATATTTTAAAAAGTAGAAAGATAGGGGCCAGGAGTTTGGCCTAGTGGTAGAGTGCTTGCCTAGCATGCCTGAAGACCCAGGTTCGATTCCTCGGTACCACATACATAGAAAAAAAGCCAGAAATGGTGCTGAAGCTCAAGTGGTAGAGCTCTAGCCTTGAGAAAGTCCAAGGACAGTGCTCAGGCCCTGAGCTCAAGCTCAGGACTGGCAAAAAAAAATTTTTTAAATAAAAATAAAAAAAGATAAACCACAGCCAGACATAGGCAGATCATACCTGTAATTTTAGCTATTTGAGAAGCTGAGCTCTGGAAAAATCACAACTCAAAGCCAGTCTGAACAGAAACATTTGTAAGACTCCATCACCAATTGACTACCAAAATTTCTGACGTTGGAGATGTGGCTCAAGCGATAACCCTGAGCAATTTAATCCTGAAAGCCAAGTTAAGCCCCAATACTGGCATACCCATACATACACACACACACACACACACACACACACACACACACACACACACACACACTACGTGTAGTATTTAATGATTCCAAAATCTAATCGTTTCCAATTTTCATTCATTAGAAATTTAACTCATTAGATTTTTTATTCGATTTATTTTTATTTTATTCTTCTATAAAAATAAATCTCTCCTGGCCAGGAGTTTGGCCTAGTGGTAGAGTGCTTGCCTAACATGCGCAAAGACCCAAGTTTAATTCCTCAGTTCCACATAAATAGAAAAAAAGCCAGAAGTGGTGCTATGGCTTAAGTGGTAGAGTTCTAGCCTTGAGAAAGCTGAAGGACAGCACTCAGGCTCTGAGCGTAAGACCCAGGACTGGCAAAAATAATAATAATAATAATAATAAATTAATTAATTAATTAAGTCTCTGGCAGATGTTTCCAGTGTGGAAATCATAAGGTCAAAAGATGTAAGGTTTTCAAACTCCTTTACTCGTAGGCTGTCAGATTCTGCTTCTATAAGATTTAAACCATTTACATAATGCAAAAGGTAACTAATTTTATGACTGCCCAATTGAACTTATACCTTTATTGTTATCATAGAACAAATATAGCATCTTTATTACTTATTATAATTAAAGAAATTAAAAAATAATTTTATCACTGAATTTTCCAGCTGTATCTGACAGCTGCTGAAGAATTTTGACATTGTGCTTTATAAGAGTTTGGGAGGGTTTTTTTTCCCTTGGAGGTGCTGAGGTTTGAACCCAGGACCTCATACTTGCTAGGCAAGAATTCTTTCCACTGAGCCACATCCCCAGTCCTATATACCACAGGCCATTTTCAGGATAAAGGCTCACATTTTGCCCAGTGTACCTGAACAGCCTTATCCCTATTTGAGAGTTCTCATACTTTGTAGGGCCAGTACAACCAGCTTCCTTGCATGGATATGTAGCCTCTCTGACTTTCGTGCCTGGGTTAGTCAGCATTCCCTTTTTTGCTGTCTGTGTTTCTTGGGGTGATAGGCACTTGCAACTCAGCTGTGGGCTGGGAAAGAGCCTTGTGAATCTTTTTGCCAGGACTGGCCTGGAACTGTGATCTTCCTGTTCTCAGCCTCCCTGGGATTTTACATATCTAAGCACCTTCCTTTTTAATGGTTTGTCAAGCAAGTGGAGGAGATCCCTCATGCATCCATATAGCAATTCATTCTTTTAGTAGAAATCAGTTGCTATATTTAAAAGACAGAAATCTAGAATAAACTTAAGGCCAATGATATTATTACCCTTCTGCTGAGAAACCATCTTCAAATCATCACACATGCTTAGAGGATTTGCATCTCTAGCTCTGTTTAAATAAGTATTGTCTCTTAGTCAGACAACAGTAGCTCACAAATGTAATCCTTGCTACTCAGAATGCTGAGATCTGAAGAGCATAGTTCAAAGCCAGCATGAACTGGAAAGTCCATGAGACTTTTATCTCCCATTAACCACCAAAAAGCTAGAAGTAGACCTTTTGGCTCAAGTGGTAGAGTGCTAGCCTTGAATGAAAAAGCTAAGGGACAGTGCTCAGGCAAGTTCAAGCCCCAGTATGCACACACACACACACACACACACACACACACACACACACAAATACTACCACTACCTCTTTCATGAAGCCTTTCTGGCTTTTAAGTGGTTTATGAATATTCATAAGTGGTTGATGCTCATTTGTGAATTGTTTCTACCTAGACTTACTCTATTTGACACAGACATCCATTCAACACATGGATGAATGAAGCTAATAATGAATGAATGGATGGTTCAGTAAAACATAGATAAATATGTTTCATATACATATGTGTGTAAGTATGTATTATAGTTAACAAAGCAGCATTGTCAATGTAAGTATTCTCACTTAAACGTGGAATAAATCTCTTAGACACTGCTGGCCTTTTCAACATAAGGAACTAGATGATGAGATTTACCATAGGTCCTAGTTTTGGAAGATTTTCTAATATGTTAAAATCTTTATCTTTTTTTTTTTTTTTTGATGTTCTTGTTCTAGTCCCTGGGCCTGGAACTCAAGCTGGGCACTATTCTGAGCTTCTTTTGCTCAAAGCTATATCGTGTTTTACCTCTTGAACCACAACTCTTCCTCCAGCTTTTTTTTTTTGGTGGTTAATAAGTATCTCATGGACCTTCCCGCCAGGGCTGGCTCCAAATCATTACACTCAGATCTCAGTCTCCTGAGTATCTAGGATTATAGGCGTGAGCCAGGAGCACCCGGTGGAGAGCTCCTTCCTATCATATAACAAATGATTTATGTGCTCATTTAATGGTCATTTAATGATCTGAAAGGCTTTCCAAGTCAATTTTTTTCTATTTGCAACATGAAAAACTGAAAAAAAATGATGAGAACGTTTGACAGTATTGTTTGGGGTGGAAGGTTGATATCAGAGCCAGTAGGAGCAGCTAGGGAAAAGGACAGAGCAATGGCAGGTGAACATGGGTATAGTCCTCACACACAAGTCTGAAAGTAGAATAATATAAGATGTTAAAAATTGTTTGTAAAAGGGAGAAGGGGGAGAAGAAAGAAAAACTGTGGAGGGGTAACTTTGATCAAAGTACATTGCACAAATATACTTTGGAAATACAATGAAATCCCTTAGTACAATTAATACCTTCCAATAAAAATGAAAATAAACTCTAATTAACTTGCATGCATGTAGTTGCCATTCCTGTCTTGTAAGTGAGAGAGCTGCTGTTGGGTGCAAAATTGTATGTGTTCCATTAAGAGTTTAACACTGTGAAGGTAGGTTGAAAATATAATTTTAAAGAATCTCTTACAGCTCTGAATATATCTTGAAAGTATTGGATGTAATTTTTAACTGCTTCAGGGAACAATACCAAAAGCCAGCAAAATGGAAGCCAAATCATCTGGTAACAGGTGTTCAGTGGTTCATGTGCATCATATTTCTGTGGCCATTTTCCACAGAACTACTCTCAGACATCCTTTAAATAAATCACTAAAACTAAAGTTGAGGGTTTTTCTCAATGAAGGGAAAAGTCTATGTGTTTTATCAACTTACGACATGAATATAAGATTCATTTCAGTTTTTGTTCTAGCCATGCGACATATTTATATCGGCTAAGGGCTAATTGAATTGAAGAATGTGATGTATATTTGTATTGCTTAATATTATTCCTCATGTCTTAACATCTTTGTGCTCCATTAAGGTAAAATTTCATTTTGAATTCTTCATTGTGAGCCACCAGTGCCCAGGTGTCTCATTATTTTTAAAATCAATTTTATGGGTTCAGCTACTGTAACATCAACATTGAAAGCATTTTGACTAATCCTAAACTTTTCATTATGCTCTATACAGATTCTATTTCTAGTATCATTCATTGAGCTTGGTTAAATAGTGAACCTACATTATCTTGAAAACATGCCAACAGCTAACTGCACTCTGGATACACTAGAACGTTTTGCTGTCTTGACTTAAGTTTTATAATAGGGATTACAAGGCTTTTGCTTATGTTTTGTGTTTGCATGCAGAAGAAGTTTGCCTATTTGCATGATTTCCTGTATATTATTATTATCATATATTTATATGTGTATATATAAAATTTTGGAAAGCTACCCCTTCAAGTATTTCTATTTCATAATGTTTTGAGGTTTCTTTTCTCTTCTTGATTTCAACTGATTTTTTTCTACTTTCATCATGATCTTCATTTGTACCTTTCTGTAGGATTCTATAGGATTATAATTCACATATGAAATTACTCATATTTTCACAACTAATTGATGGCAAACCCAAGCCAAAAAACTGCTTCATGGCTTCTAATTCTGACTTTTTTTAGATTCATAAATCCAGATTCTGCCACTCATTGGCTGTAAGACTTTGAATAAGTTGCTTAATCTCTGTGCTGCTGTTCCTATACTGATAGGCAGGAACATAATAGAAGCATGTATTTCATAGGGTCGTGCATATTTTATTGGGATGGCCAATAGGACACTTTCCTAAGAACATCTGAGAGCAATGAGTACTTTATAAATGTTAGGAGTTAATCACTATCGTTCCACCTGAGGAGTTCTTCCTCTTTCACAAATAAATTACATTAGGGATGTACTGGTTATCTGAGTATAGTAGTGCATGGCTGTAATAACAGCAACTATAGAGGCAGAAAGAGGAGGACTATGAGTTCAAAGGCAACATTAATGAGATCTTGAGTATTTTCCTAGCAAGTCACTCTGGGGAAAAAATTAGCAATCTGATGCACCTGGAGAAATGGACATTGTAAGGTAGAGAGCTAGAAGAATTAGGGAAGAATGATGCATGAAGACAGTAAAGCAAATTAGATTAGGATTTTCCATCCTTGAAATTACTTAATTTCGAAAGCAGGACAATTGGTGTGATCTTCACTGTAGGGTTAACAAACTGCAAAGGAGCAGGAGCTTATTTATTTCCACTTCTCCCTTTCAAATAATATATAAACTCTCCCATCTGCTGACTGGGGACTTGCCTGAAGGAAAGGCTTTCTTCAGCATCACAACAGGAAAGCTGTGTGGCAAGGCTTTCTAATCTGCTGCCCAAGTAAGACACACAGCACTCCTGTTATTATGTGACCCCAACCAAGTCATGTGCATAGGCTTGTCTTTAGTGAAGAGGGAAAATAGATATGATCACATGACACATTCTTACTACCATCATCATATTTTTTCTTCCTCTAAGTTCCAGTAGAGTCTGCATTTCACTGACAATGCCAAATTGTCTTTATCATATCCCTTATTTCCTATGAGACTGATTTATTTTGTGAAGTTCAATATTGAAAACAATATTACTTTCCCAAGAAGCACACACAGTACTTAAAAATGACTCAACATTTTGTTTTACATTGGCTCTTCTCTGGCTTAGGCCAAAGTTAATCCAAACTAAATCTGATCTGAAGTTAGCTCTTCAGATCAGTGAATAAATGTTTTCTAAAGCAAATTCTCTTCAATTTTATTTTTGTTTCTCCAGTCCCTATTAGATTAGAAACTGTCTTCTAGTCTGCTAAATCTTTTGGCTCATGATGCCTGTTTTTTACATTAATGATACCTTTTATGTTTTCATAAATATTTCCTAATAAAATGACTAAAAGAAACAGAGTGCATCTTCTCAAAGAGAAACAATAGCCTTGCATCTTGCCTATGCGTCTAACTGTACTATTATGTCTAAAAGACAGGTCCATATCTTTGAGTCTGGAAATTCATGATGTCATTCTTAATGGCTTTGGAGACACTGGGGAGTATTCATTACTTAATGACTGTAAATGTGCATGGAAAGCCTTCTGCAGTCCACATGACTTAGTGCCAAGCCACCAAGACCAAGGGGAAAGAAAAATTATCTAATTACCTTGGAAACATTCACTCCATGAGTCAGGGAAAAACTAACTTCTGCATAATTTGCCTCACATATATATGTAAGACCTATTGATTAATTTGAGTTTGGTGGGTTTTTTTAAAACCCAATTTATCTTGAATCATCCTAACTTAATACCCTGTCATGAAAAAGATGAAAACCTGAGCTCAAATGAGCTACTTCCCTCAGAATCATGCTGCAGAGAGAAGTAGTTGAGTGGTTTATCTTTGTGCTTTATGTTTACAGACCATTTTATGTCTAAAGCTGATGCTCTCTCCCCACCCCTTCCCTTTTCCTCTCTCCATTCCCTCCCCCTCCCTCCTCCTCCTTCTCTTCCTCCTCCTCCTTCTCTTCCTTCTCCGCCTTCTTCTTCTTCTTCTTCTTCTTCTTCTTCTTCTTCTTCTTCTTCTTCTTCTTCTTCTTCTTCTTCTTCTTCTTTTTCCTCCTCCTCCTCCTCTTCTTCCTCTTCTTCTCCCTCTCCTTCTTCTCCCTTTCTCTTCACCATTTCCTAATACATGGGTGAATGAAAGGAAAATTTTCATTTCCACTGAACTTCTTGCTCCAGAAAAGAAGATTGGAGACAACTCTCTACATTGCTTCATGGACTTTCTGAGAAATTGAACAGCAGGTGGCTACCAGCTTGAAGCTAAAGGACATTCTTGTGTCTGAAGATGTGTTCTCTATGAACTTTCAAAAGTAACTGCTTAAGGACAATAATAGGAATCAAAGAAAGTAAGCTTTGTTGTATTTGTGGGAGAAGAATTTCTCTTTAAGGTGGTGCCAAATTTTTCAAAAAAGCCAGCTTTAAATTCACAATTATGGATTTTTCTATTAGAACCAAGGTAACCAATATTACTGGGTTTTGTTTCTCTTGGTGAGGATCTTTTTGCATATTTTGTGTTTCCTGATATCAGATGTAGCATTCTGTGCATTTTGATGATATAATTTTCTATTCAATCAACGTGTATCCAAAGACAACAATTCTAGACTATGAGAGGATTGCGAACCGGCAGGCACAGTTCCAAGATCACACAGGCCAGGTGCTGGCCAGATCTCAGGAGGCTGAGATCTGTGGATCATAGTTCAAAGCCAGCACAGGCAGGCAAATTCCAATTTAGCACCTAAAAAAGCCTGATGGGTTCAAGCAGTAGAGCACTAATCTGGAACCCCAAAGCCCTAAATTCAAGCCCTGGGACTGGTACAAAAGTAAAATAAACCACACAAACCTTAACACAGATGGTTATGCCTAGCTAAACCACTGCCTTCCTGTCTTTTGGGAACTTCAGGTCCATGCCCTGAGAGTTCCTGGCTTGCCTATGTCCTGCCCTTGTCTTTATGGAGATCACCATCCATGAAAGCATGCAGGCGGCTTACTTAGGGAGGCATCGCTGAGCACTAGTCTTGCCATCTTAAAGACACTAAGTAGAAAGAACACAAACTACAAGTGTCTGTGTGCTATGAAATGAAGTGTAACAAAATCTTTTCTGGAAGATTTTATTTCTAAAAACTAAACTCTAAGCCTGGCATCCATGGTTCACACCTGTAATCTGAGCTACTCAGGAGGCAGAGATTTGAGGATTGCAGTTTAAAGCCAGCCCAGGCATGAAAAACCCTGAGACTTTTAGCTCCAGTTAACCTCCAGAAAACGGGAAGTGGCACTGTGACTCAAGTGGTAGAGATATAGCCTTGAGTTGAAATGCTCAGAGACAGAACCCAGACCCAGAGTTCAAGCCCCACAACTGACCAAAAAGAAAAAAAAAAAAAACCTCTGTAGAGCCAGATAGCCATGGCTCATGTGTAATCCCAGCTACTCAAGAGCCTAAGATCTGTCGATTGAGGTTCAAAGCTAACAAATACAAGTGACTCATCCCCAATTAACCAGCAAAAGGCTGGAAATAAAGATAGAATGCCAAACAGCCAAGTGAGAGCACTTTACTGGCAGCAAAAAAAATTAATAAACCAAGCTCTTAAATGACCTTGAGAAAAAAAATTCCATCCTTTTCCTTCTTTTGAAAAAGAAAAAAAAGAACTTCATAATAATGAATTTCCATTTCTTCTAAGTTTTTCAACTTACTAGAAAATACATTTTCTAAATACCTTCCAATGATCCTATTAGAACTTATTGATATTTCTTGCAATGTCATCTCTTCTGTCTTAAACATTATTTGTTAAAATTTATCTATACTGGAATTTGAGCTCATGGTTTCACCCTTGTTAGGCAGGCTTTCTAGGGCTTGAGATAGGTCTCTGGCCCTATTTTGCTTTAGTTTAGCATTCTTGCTTTGGGTCAGCCTTGGATCAAGATCCCGCCTATGCTTTCCCGCACAGGATAATGATAGTCACTTTTACATTTGGCCTTTTGGCCGAGATGGGGGTCTCAGCCTTTTTTCCAGGCTGGCTTTGAACAATGATCTTGCCAGTCTTGGTTTTCTAAGTATAAAGGAATACAGGCATGAACCATCACACACATTCCTCATCTCTGTTTTGGTGGGGCTTTTGTTGTTGTTTTTTGTTTTAAGTTTGGGTCTTTGTCTTGATTGGTTTGGCTAAGAGTTTATTTATCTTTTCAAAGAACTATAATCTTCCTTGTCATTAAGTTCATATCTTGTCTTTATTATTCATTTCTTCTAATGTTGGGTTTGACTGGGCTTTTCTAAGATTTAGAGGTTTATTAATGAGTTGTTTATTCGATGGCCTTATGCTTTTTAAAGTAGGCATATATAGCTCCAAACTTCCCACATAGAACGTCTTTTGCTATAGCCACAGACTCTAATAAGTTTGTGTTTTCATCTGGTTTTAGAAATTTATTAATTTCCTCTCTGATTCCTTCAATGATCCACTGACTATTCAAAAGAATATGGTTCAGTCCTCATGTATTTGTGTATTTTTCTGTAATACCTCATGCCCTTGATCTCTCATCTTACACCATTATAATCTGACAAAATGCAAGAAACTATTTCAATCTGTTGGATTTGTTGACCTAACATGGGATGTCTTTTGGAGACTTGCATGCTATGTAGAATGCTGAGAACATGTATTCTGCAGCTGCTGGCTTGGATACTGGGTAAATACTGCTAAGCCCATTTTGCCTGGAGCTTTGCCAATTTCTTTATGTTCAGTGCTTCCTTCTCTTTGCAACCCTGAGTAGACACGTTTGTTACCCTTGTTTTGTGGAAGAGTAAGGTGTACAGAGAACACACAGCATGTGGGGGAGACGATAACGGTCAAGGAGTCCAAAGTTCCTGTTCCTTGGGATGAGTAATTTATATTGTGAAGCATGGCAACTGAAATGAAGGACAGCATGCTGTATACCTGAAACTTGTGAGCAGATCGAAAACACTCCCTTTACCAAAAATACATGGTAAAGAAATGAGTCATAAGTATGTGAATTACCATGGTTTAATTATTTCATCCTGGCAAACTATATCAAGAACATCACAGTATGCATCATAAATACATAGAGATTTTCTTGACTTTTTTTAACCTCAATAAAGTTGGAAACACGTACACAGCTAACGACTATGGATCCATGACTAGGTCAAATCTCTGCAGCATTACACAATCTCTCTCTGTGGTGATTCAGTGGAAGCATGGCTCCATTATCCACCCCAGGTCTCACCCCATTGCCCACCTGCTAAATACCCCAGTTCCAAAGGGAAGTTCTTGTATGTATTGAGCAGAGCCCAGCAGATAAAGCTGTGCTGCATCAGACTGCCAGCTCCAATCCCCTCAGGTGAGAACCTGGATGACGTGTGTCATTCTCTAATGTTTAATTTCCTCACCTGAGAAACAGAAAGAGTATTAATAACATCTGCTTTATTGAAGCTTACTTTAAGCGTCCAATGAGATAATCCTCATAAAGTACTTACGTCAGTTGTTTGTGTTAATCTGAGAAGACTGTCTCCTCAAGCTTTGTATTTCCAGTGCCTACTGAATGCCTTGCTCCTGATAGACTCGTAATGATTATTTGATAAATTTATTGAGACAAAGGGCAAAGAATCATCACCAAAGAGTGTAGGTCCATATCAAACCACAGGTTCTGTCACAAATATAAAATCAGAGGAACACGTAAAGTCATTAGGATCACTCAGTTACCCAAAGAAGAAATACCACACATAAACATGACAAGCAAGGCTAAATAAATAAATGATAGTGAAAGCTGGCAGAAAGCTCTAGAAGAACAAGCCACTGGAATATGGACACCTCCATCAAGTGGTGTCCTCTGTCATTCTCATAAACAAACATTGGCTAGGGGCTTTCAGTATAATCAGAATTATCTTTTTTTTCTTTTTTTTTATTGTAATTAGTAAAAGGGTTACATGATATTTGCCAGATAGAAGGTGCATTAATTCACATACATTGATACCCTTTCACATGTCTTGGTATCCATTTCCCTCCCCCCCACACCCCCCACCCGTCTTGGTTTTCCCCCCTTCCCTATCAAATTTCAAATATCCAAATACAAATAAATTCAATATATCAGATAACAAAGTGAGATACTATACCAATATGAGATAACCAAGGGACAGCAAAGGAGATGAGACACAACATAGTACATTAAGGACAGCAATCATTCATTTATAATCAGAATTATACAAAAGGCCCTGGGATTGTAACATGGGTATTTGAATTACTTGACTTGTTTATTTATTTTCACATGGCGCTTACTGCAACAACAAAGCAGATTGTTACAGAGAGGGAATTTCTCCTAATTTATCCTGTTTTGATTCTACAAAGATACTCGTATGTTTCAGGGCAGATACCAAAGTGAAGAACTTTTCCTGAACACAAAATGCAAGCGGTGACTCCTTAAGTCACTGCATTCCCTTTTCCAGTATAAAAATGGAACAAAGAGAACCGAGGGCAACGGAAAAGAATTGTACAAGAGCAATCTGGAAAGAGAGCCAGGTTTGGGGATTCTTCTCCATCTACCCAGGACAGAGAAACCTTGAGACCAGAATTGTTTCTCTCTGTCATCGTGAATACATTTTTAGGAGAGCATTTGCAGAATTGTTTCTTCTTGCAGGTGATGGGTGATGAGGCATGAGCTAGCCAGAGTGATCTCTGCTAGAGACCTACTCAAGGTGGCCATCCTTCCATCAGGCAACTTTCCCCAGCTTTAGTTGAGACAAGGGTTATGTGTTTCTGGTAGGTCTCTTGGTAGAAGAGGGGAAAAATTTATCAGATTGTATACAAAAAGATAGAAGCACTTTGGGGGAGAAAAAGTATCCCCAAACCAGAACCCAGAAGATGCTTGATTCATGGCAACTGTGCAAGGGAATTACAAGCCATCCTGCCTGGTAAAAATGGATCTGACCAATACTACCCACTCAAAAGTGAGACATCTCCAAAGGGCTCACAAAAGAGGCACAATGGAGCAACACCTTAAGGAGGAGCACAGCTCAAAAGAATCAGTGTAGGATCTTTCTGTTTCCTTATTCTTGCCCCAGAAAACTTCATCAGCACCAGAAACAAGCTCAACAACTGATCTGAGAAGGAAAACACACAGCATGGAGAAACAAGAATCCCACCACTCCACACCCACCATGTCTACCAGCTAGAAACCCTGAGTCAGAAAAAAACGGAAGATGCCTGGCACTGGAGCAGCTCATGTCATGCTTGGCAACTGTGACTGTCTTTGAAACTAGGCTTGTCTCTTAAAAGAGAAGGTGGGATATGCTAATGCCTAAGTGTGAACAGAAAGCAGGAATCTGCCCAGGTTCTGACTCAGCAACAAGAATACATTACTTTCATTGGGTATCGAAAAAGGACTGTGAGAGACAATATGAAGTTGTGTTGATCTATGCCGTGAGTCATGTTTACATTACATAATGTGAGTCATGTTTCCCACAAAGGTTTGGATCTTGCAGTCCTGTTTCAGTCTCTGTCCTAATCTCTTTCCCCATCTATCTGTCTGTCTGTTTGTCTGGCTGGCTGGCTGTCTACCTATCTCCTCCCATCCCCATGTGTACTAATGGCTCTTCTCCATTTTTCCTTTGCAAGAGGGACTTCCTATGCAGCTCAGGCTGGCCTTAAACTCATAAACATCTAGCCTATGCTTCCTGAGTACTGGGATTAAAATCACACACTGACCTTTTTGGTTCTTCATGAGAGCATAGGTTTAGAATTATTGGAAGGAATTGAATACAATGATATGACAACATACTAAGATTGGTGAACATTCTCAATACCGATTGGCATCTTCTGTTATGATAGAACTTGTATATTAGGCAATTAACCAAGACAATTCTTGGCACAGAGTTAAGTATTCAATGAAGGAAAACTATTATTACTTTAAACAACCATCTCTTGGGTACTTATGAAGACGTCACTCTTAGAATCACTGGGTTATTCTTTTCTCTTCACATGTATTTTTCTACTACATTACAAAGAACTGTATTGTGCTACACATCCTGTTTCAACTCAGACCTCTTATTTGCAGATACCAAACTACTTTCCAAACATTTGCAGTAAATCATATGTAGGCATTCCAAACCTTGAAGATGTTAAATATTTGAAAATCTGTTTAGCAAAAAAAAATACTAGTCATGAAATAGGCTCTATGAGAAGGATTGTTTATACTCTCTTGGAAAACACCATCAGGAAAACTCTACTTACCAATAATTCACCTGATTCTTTCATGTGAACTGCTTGTAACAGCCTCATTGATCTACTCAAGACTAAAAAAGAATAAAACTAAATCACTTTCCTTTGAAATTATAAACTTTTAGGTGTAAAACTTTTGAAAGGAGGCATGTATTTACATCAATAATCAGGGAAATAATGATAGACAGGGCACCTGAGGCAGCAGTTGAATAAAGGCAAGGACACTGCTTTTGTAATTGGAAGAGAAGTAGGTTGAATTTCTGACTTGTTTGGTTTCAGATGGGTACCTTCATTTTTCCAAGTTTCAGTTTTCTATCATCTAAAATGGCCACATGACATCTTATTTAAAAAGTCTTTGTGAAACCAAATGAGACACCTATAATGTGCAAAATTTTATAGCTACAGTAAAACAAATGCTGACATTTTAGAAAACCTTTAAAAACACAAATATTTTCCTTCGCCCTCATTAAATGTAAGTTTATTACATTGCTGTATTCTAATGGGATTCATCATGTAGACTGAAATCAAAGAATGTGTGTTCTAATTCCAACTTAAACCTTTTTATAAAATGAGACTTGGTCGCTTATGCATTTAATCCCAGCTACTCAGGAGAATCATTGTTGGAGACTAACAAGGGCAAAGATAGTAAAGACTATTTTGAATAAAAAGGAACATTAAGGGGCCGGGAGTTTGGCCTAGTGGTTAAAGTGCTTGCCTAGCATGCATGAAGACCCAGGTTCGATTCCTCGGTACCACATGCATAGAAAAAAGCTGGAAGTGGTGCTGAGGCTCAAGTGGTAGAGCTCTAGCCTTGAGAAAGTCCAAGGACAGTGCTCAGGCCCTGAGCTCAAGCCCAGGACTGGCAAAAAAAAAAGGGGGGGAACATTAAGAACTTGAGGGTCGGGCTAAGGGGGAAGTAGGGAGAGAACAATGAAAGATGTGCTCATGATCAAGATGCACTATCCACTTACCTGACTTGAGGAATTGTAACTTCTTCATACAACTACCTAATAGTGAAATTGTAAAAATAAATTAGACTGGAAGTATGGTAGAGCACTTTCCTAGCAAGTTTGAGGCTCAAGGACTGCAAGGCTACAACAACAACAATAATAATATATATTGCCAAGACTTTTTCTAAGTACATAGATGAGGTCCTCTTAATAATACCTTCCCCTTCCAGTCAGTGGGTTGAAATAGAAAAGCAATAGAATTAGGATTAATCTTCAATATTGTATTACCATGTTCTTGTTCCATTTGGCTTAAACAGCACCATTCTTAGCCCATTTAGCTTAAGCACCACTTAGAAGAGATATTACTAAGTCAGCCAATAGATATAATTTGTAGATGACATTTAATTTGGACACTGTAAAGATGATTTCAGCCTTTTTTACTTTTATTTCCTCAATACATGATATTTATTAGCCCATTAAAAATCCAGGGCAAAAAAAATTTACATTTACTTTTGTCAACCATTAAACATGGCTTGAGTTTAAAGAAACAAGACCTAGCAAATATTTGGTGTAGACCAAGAGGTAGCTGAACTCGGGAATTTTTACCCAATGAGGTGGCACTCAGTAATCAATTAAGAATGAAGTCAGTCCCTGGGAGAATATTTGTAAAAATCCAACCTTTAATATTAAAACATGTCAGAATGTCACAAAGGCTTTGTGTGTGTGTGTCTGCATCTCTGTCTCTGTGTCTCTGTCTCTCTGTGTCTCTGTCTCTTTTTATGTCTCTCTGTGTCTCTGTCTTTTTGTCCCTCTGATATTCTCTCTCTCTCTCTCTCTCTCTCTCTCTCTCTCTCTCTCTCTCTCTCTCTCTCTCTCTCTTTCTCTCTCTCTCTCTCTCTCTCTCTCCCCCCATCCCTCCCTTCCTCTCTCTCTCTTTCTCTCTCTCTCATTGCCAATCAATTGTTTTCTAACCCCAGGTCCCTAGAAAGATGTCTCACATGGAAAGCACGTGGCCTATTTAGATTCTTTTAAATAAAACTTAAAGCAAGGATGAATGGGCTAGTGTCTAGCAATGTGTACTTTTGAGATTGAGGGAAATAGGATCATAAGTTGCTTAACTTCATCTAATAATGAAAGTAGTAAGCATAGTTTGGTGTCAAAGTTATCTGAATGAATCCGTTTACTTCTGAAAGGTGAGTCATTTATTACTCATTGTCCTTGAATGAGATCAAGACTACTGAAACTTTTCCTTCATTGAACAGAATAAAGTTTAATACTGCAACAGTTGCATAGGCAACTCCATGAGAACAATGATTTAGAAAGTTCTGCTCTTTGGGAAGTTGAAATCTTTCTTGAAGGCTGTCAAGGGCACAAGAGGAAAAGAGAATAAAACTGTGAACAACAACAAAAGGAACTGGCAAAGATGAAACCTAAGTACAGAGCGTGGTTCAAAGGAGCAGTGACGGGTAAAAGATCAATAACCCTAACACTAAAATGCAAGCAGGATTTGCAAATCAGGACAAAAGTCAAGCTCAGAAAGGTAAGTAGCACAGTTCAGCCTTGCCACACACAGCACAGAACTATTAGATGATATTGGGCAATCCGTCTCTGTTATGAAAGGAGAACTGGCAGATAGCCTTAGTCTTTAAATGATGTCAGCGGAAGTCAGTAGGTTACACTGCATGCATCAATCAAGGGGCCATAGCAGGCACTGACACACTGCCAGGATAACTTTCTAAATGTTAGTTTTGTGAGCGGGGATCTAGCCATACCTCTCTTTCAATGCAAGACCTTATTAGTTTACAAGACAGTAATTTAGTGGGCATACAAAAGCAGATAAAGCAGACAGTTAAAGGTATTGTTTGTGGGGTTTGCCTGACAATATGGCATGCATTTTGTGCCCATTTCCAGTCTGATGTTTAGGGATATAAAAAAGTGCCTATATTTCAAGAGATCACAGTACATAGAGATATAAGAGGGGAATAAATTCCCTCTTTCACTTTAAAAAGAATATCTCTTAAAGTATCAGTGGTTAAATGGCTAACCAGCCTCTCTTTGAAAATGTCCAGAGAAAGGGAATTGAAAAGCACTTATGATTGCCAATCTCTTTCTTTTTCTATTCATTTAATATGGCTTAAGTATTATATTTAAACATCAAATTTTATAAGTTATAATATGAGATCTTTGTAAAAAGCCAGCCATCAGCCAGATTTTAAAACACAGTCACCAAAGAAAAAAACCATCATTATAAATGTCCTGTTTATTTTTCTGGAGATTGTGTGCACATAAAAGCAAATGCAAATATACTTTTCCAGTTTTGCTTTGAAAGAGCTCCACTTGTAAAAACACTTATGCTGTGACTAATTTGGCTTCTTTTTTACAAAACAGAAAAGTTGCAGTGAGGTAAGTAGTTCAAAGGCAAAAAGTACTATTAAATATCACCATACACAAGCATTCACACTAATTTAAATAACTTGCCCTTATAAAATGTGGCAATGTAGATGTTATTATAGTTATATTAACAGAGCATTGCTACACAAATCAGGAGGAAACAAACAAGAAACTCTCAGATGAAGAAAAGTAAGTAATGATCATTTTAGAAAATCCCAAAGAATTTTAAAAAACAAATTCTAGTTCTAACAATGACCATGTTCACATTAAAACCTACACACAAATGTTCATGTTTTATTTATAATAGGATGAAACTTAAAATATCACCTAGCATTTTATATATGTTGGAATTTACACTTGGAGCATCTTAGTTATGTTCAAAAGAAAAGATTTTAAACTACCTTTCTGTGTTCATCCACTTTATATCACTATTTAATAATAATACTGAACAACAAAAGGCAAACAACCTGAAAGTTACAGCTTGGGAGGTTTCAGTTCATGACCAGTTGGCCCATTTCTTTGGGCTTCTAGCAAAACAATACATCATGATGAAAGCAGAAGAAACTTCTCATCTCACAACAGCTAGAAAACAAAACAGACGGAGATGATGCCAGAGTCCCAATAACACCTTTTAGACATGTCTCCAATGGCCTAACTTCCTCCCGCCAGACCCCACCTCCTAAAGGTCCTGCCACTTCCAAATAGCTTGAGAACCAGGCCTTTAACATATTCACCTTTGGGGAACACTTACCCAAACTGTAAGATTCCTCCTCAAACCCCAAAGGTTCATGTCTCACAATGCAAAAAGCATTCAGTGATTCTCCAAGGGTCCTCAAAGTCTTAACAATTCCCAGCACTGCTTAAAAGTCCAAGATTCAAAGCAAATTAACATGTGAGCCTCTAAAGTATGTGTGTCAGTGGAGGGAGAAGGAAAAGAGGGAAGCAGGCAGGAATTACATGCATCCAACATACAACAGCCCAGGGTAAATATTACAATTCCAAAAGGAGAAAAATAGAGACAAAAGAAAGATGGAAACCAGCAGGTCACATATTGACTCCTTCTTAATGGTTCATCTCCAGCATCCTAGGCTATGTTCTGCCTCTGTGATCTTCCTAGGGCGTCCATGGCAGCTTCAAAGGACTCCTTCAGAGACTGACCCTGCCACCAATGTCTCTGTCTCCTAAGCTTTCCTTCAAAATCTTGATGGAAACCTGCTTGATTTTATAATGCTTGAATTCCCCCACACCATGCCTGCCAAACTCCTGTACATGGATTATTTGAAGGTCTGTCACTGGTAGGAGTTCTGTTAGGTTCCATTTGAACCATGCCCACAGCTGCTCCTGAATACCTTCAGTCTGAACACAGAGAATACCATCTTGGAAATACTTCAAGTAGTCTTGTATGAGCAAAAGGGCTCTCCTCAAACAAAAATTCTTAAAATGATTTTGTGCTCATATATTGTTGAGCCTGTTCTTGGATGGAGACTGCCAGTGCCATAAGTGTGAAGTGTCCCCCACTGCAAAGTACATGTTCTTTTGAACATCACTCATCTCCATGACTACTATATTTTCCTTACTGTTACCTACATTCTGGATTGCCTTGGAATTCTCTGCACCAGATAGGCTAATGCATTACTTTTAAATGTACATCCACCTGCCCAAAGTCTCAGTGCATGGACAATGAATCCAAATCTTTGTAGTAAAAACGACCACCCATCCTAACTCCAATAGGAATTTCCACTTGAGGTTCCACGAGTATAGCCTTTACCATCATCATTTCTATCTGCACTCAGGTCTTCTGAGCCCTCACTAGACTGTCCCACTGAACTCTATGTATAGCCCTGCAGGGTTTCTACGGTTTGTTTTGCCAAAGTTTTCCAAGCTTCTTCCATAAACTAATTCTAAAGGCTCTTCCACATCAGCATTTTAGTATAGTATCATCAATGTTTTAGCCAGCGTCCACCACTGTAGTAAAATATCAGAAACAATCAGCGTCACAAGAAAAAAGATTTGTTTTGCTTAGTTTCAGTGGCTTTCATCCATAGTCAGTTGACGCTGTTGTTTGGGGCCTAGGATAACACTGTATATCTTGGAAAGAGAACATGGAAGAGAAGTTCTGTTCATTTCATGGATACTAGAAAACAAAAGAGATACAAAGCTCAAGTGTCCTCTTCATACCCCCAATGGCCTAATTTCTTTCGACTAGGCCCTACCTCTTACAGATTCCCATTACTCTCTAATTGTGCCACAGGCTGGGGACCAAATCTTTAACATGTAGGCATATGGGGAGTCCTTACCCAAAGTGTGGTACTGTGGGAGTGTCAGTGTTGGAGCTTTACTGTTTGGTTCAAATTCTACATGTTAGCAGTCTAGCCTTGGATAAGTAATTTGATTAATCACTGTCTTTATTCCTCATCCGTAATAATGAAAATTAATTCATCTGTGGACAAAGCACCTGAAGCAAATCTTGATACATGGTCAACTCACACCACAAACACCTAGCTCATGACACCTAGCCCAGCGCCTGGCCATTCAGCGACTGTTGAATTGCTTAGACCAATAAGTTATCAAAGTTCTGAAATATTTTAAATTGTTGACTCTTGTCTATCCTTATCACTACAAATCTAATCCAACCCCTTACCCTATTTCATTGCACTAGTCTAATAAACTCTGACTAAATAAATGAGATAATGCCTAATATGCTTAGCCTAATGCCCAACACTAAACACTCAATTATTATAGCAATGAATGCATTACCTGTATGGCTTTTTTTAAACTTCTTTCACAATCTCATCATAGGAAATCATTTTATATTTACTCCTGAAATAAAGGATAACATTTACTTGAGCATGTAACTCTTTTAGCATAATAGTTAAGGCCTTATCATCTAACTGGTTTCTCTGCAAAATGCTCACTAAGTAGCAACTATACTTTTACTTAATATCTTTCTCACTAGATTCTTTGGACATCAAATATTCCAACACCAGGTTACTATTTACTGAAAGAGAAATAATAATATTTTGGCTCTATCAATAATATAGAATATTCAAAACTAGAATATTCTGGTTCTAGCACAGTGGGTTGACATATTTAATAAGAGGAAAACATTTATTAGTATCTACTGGGTTGGTTCAAGAAAGAGGGAAAATAATGCTAATGCCTCCATTTTTCAAAACCCCTGAATCTACCCTGGTTTCTTCAGAACACAGTGATCACAATTCAGTACAATGTATGATGTTGATAATATGCTTGAGCTTAAATTTCAACACTTAACTTTCAACATGTTATAAAAAGCATCCACATTAATCTTATAGAAAACTCTGAGTGTGTGTCTCTAAGGGATGGATCTAAGCTGGATGTTCAATGCATGCCCTCTCTGATTTTTCTGATTGTCCTCTCTCTACCTTTCTGTCCCTGGGTCTCCCCTCACAGACACTAAGCCTTATACACATACAAACCCATGGATCCACATTTCCCCCTGTGATGTCTCCATCAATCTTCTTACGAAATATTTGTTTCTAGGCTGGGTGCTGGTGGCACACACTTATAATCCTAGCTACTCAGGAGACTAAGATCTGAGGATCCTGGTTCAAGACCAGTCTGTGTGCATGAAAAGTCCATGAGATTCTTAACTCCAATTAGCCACCATAAAACTGGAAGTAGAACTGTGGCTCTAGTGGTAGGACACTATCCTTGAGCTGAAGAGCTCAGAGACAGCAACCAGGCCCAGAGTTCAAGCTCCATGACTGGCAAAAAAAAAAATCTCAGTTTCTAAGGCTCTCTTCTCAGCTATTTTAGTCCAATTAGCATCTTGATGACTAAAAAGGCATTCGGTTTTTCTGCTGACACATCATTTGAGCCAATAAATATGGTGAGGCAATTCCTGATTTAACTTCATAAACCTCAGCCAGAAATTTTGCCTCATCTTTCAAGTGACTGCCACCCAAAATAGTGCCCGTGATGAGACAGAACACTGAGAGCCACATTTAAAACTTTGGCATCATTATTAAAAATTAGAACATCTCTTTGAAAAGGAATACATTTATATGCATTGTAAAATTGAATCAGAAGATACCACTCTCAAGATACATGAGCCTACTTAATGCTCTGTGTGGTATCATTTTCTCAGTAGATTATTATATAGTTTTCTAAACAGATTTTTCTATTAGAATTTTCCCACATTGTTCATTGGCTAGCTCCTTTTTTTCTCATTAGTAATTCACGCTTTGGCCAAAATTGTCTACCCAGAAGTGGGGGTACTCTTCTTCCAGCTGGCTTTACCTTACTCATTGCTTCACATCTTACTGAAATCTCAAATTCTCAGTACTTCGAAAAGAGCTTTTAAATCTATGGCTTTGTTTTCTCATTTCCTATACATAGATAATCATAAGTTTAATCAAATAAACGTGCTTTTCATCTGCAATCTAAGCTAATTTTGTAAGCTCCCCCTGGCCACTTACCACAGAACTTGAAGTCCCAGTTCATGCTCCCTTACTCCCACCCAAGGCCTGATCCACAGGTCACCCCATTTGTGAGGTCATCTCTAGGACAGTGAGAACGATGCACTTCCATCCCAGAGCTAACTTCCAAATGTGGAAACCTGCAAAGGAGCCTTTCAAACTCAACAATTTACAAATACAAATGGTGAACCAATGTCCTTTTGAAGGGCCAACACTTTATGGCCCAGCCAAGCATGGGGTCTGGCCCTCCTTGCCTTTGGGTGCATTTTCCCACCCAGATATGCTCAGCTGGTAAGTACGGTTTTGCCACCATCTCATCAGCCATACCCACCTTGCCTCAAACCTGAAAGGGGAAAGAGCTTAGGCTCAAGTGGATGTCCTATTGCATTCACGGACCAAGCTAAGGAAATGGATAAACACTGGTTGTATTAAATCCTCTTGGAAATTTTTTTCATTTCAAAAACCTTATATCTGAAAATGAAAATACTATAACCCAAAGAAAAAAGCCTAAGAGAAAAAATTCTGGCAGTGGATGAAGAAGTTGTTCAGATATTTTTTAAATATTTTTATTGTAATTAATAAAAGGGTTACATGATATTTGCCAGATATCTCCTATTCCTTCTTGTAAAGTTTTCAGTGTGTCGGCTTTTACCTCCAGGTCTTTGATCCATTTGGAGTTAATCCTGGTGCAGGGTGACAAAGAAGGATCCAACTTTAGTTTTCTTCAGGTGCTGCCAGTTCTGCCAGCACAACTTGTTGAAGAGGCTATCTTTCTTCCATTCTATTTTTTTTGGCTCCCTTAATTTTTTTTCTTACAAGATCACAGGAGCAGTTTCTAAACTCACAAACAGGAACATTCTTAATAGGCATATGCGCCTATCAGACAACCTCCAGGTCTAGCTCCCAAACTCCAGGTCTGGCTGGGTGGTAGCTTTTCCTGTCCTGAGACACTCAAATATCTCAGGAACTGGCCAGCTGCCACCTACAAAGAAAACTTTCACATCAGTTTACAGTGGTGAGTTTAGGATCCAAGAACAACCTGACATTTAAATTTTGCCACTAATGATTCTAACAACCCACTGTTTTTTAACACCACTTCTAATTTATTTGTATCCAAACTCTCATGACAATAAAAGGCATTTCCCACCGGACTGATTTTGCTTTCTATCTGCAAAGACTTGTGAAAATCTCTAGACTTATCCATAAAGTCATTAAGATCACCCTCAACTTAAACCACAAGCTTCCGAAGGTGGCTCTCATGGGAAGATCACAGGTCCTGTCTGTCCTGACTACTGGTATAATTCTGCTCATCTTTGGTCCCTGCATTCTCCTTATGTTTGTTTCTTCTATATTGGAGTCCACTAAGTTACAGATGGCCATAAACAAAAGGACCCTCATAGAAATTGATCCCCCAAGGTGCCGTGGTTCACTGAAACCCACACAAACTACATTCCATCCACCTAAAAGACTAAAAGACCCTGGATGTCCTATGCTGCCATAAACCATAAGTTGGCCCTCTCTGTAGGAAGCCTCCTGATGTGATCACTGTCCCTGTTTTCTAAGGGGAGTTGGGGGTTCCATCTGAGGGGAATGAGGGAAAGAAAGAAAGAGGAACTGTTAGGTAGAAAGGGATAAAAAATGACAGCTATAACAGGTGACACATAATACGTCTCCCACCATAACACATCTTTTTTCCCATAATGCTTTGGGCTCATACTAAGACATTTCTTCCCATAATGCCCTGGGTGCCTGCACACCCAATGAAAACAGCCAAGGCAGTACATGTACAAGCCATCAAGCAATTAATGCAAAGCCCAAGGGAGGAGACATAAGAGGCACCTCATACCATTTTATAAAATGCCCATTAGTCTCTTCTTTAGAATCCCCATCTACAGAGTGTCTCACTGCTTTTCCTTTCACTGCTTTCCTATTGTATTCATAAAAGGCTTTACTTTTCAAGGAATTTTTTATGATAGTGTTTCTAGCTGAATGCTAACATAAAAAGGGGGAAAGTTTACAGGGCATTATATTGTCCTTGTAAGAATACATTTTACAGATGGGAAGCAGAACACAAGAGGCAAAGTTCATATATACAAGGGCATAGAACTCTAAAAGCACAGAGGGTGACCTGCATTTATCAGACCCTAAATCCTATTTTCTTCTCACATACCAAAACTTTGCATGAGTCAGAAATTCTATTAATAATTTTCCCCATTCAGACAAGGACCTTAAGTATATATAACAATCATTTCCGAACATTCCTCTTAATGGATGATCTAGTACTTACCATGTTAGAAGAGTATTTCTAACTTGTGGTTGTCTCCAAGTAGATACCTCCATTTTTTCCATCTCATCTATGTGCCTTTTGTGTATCAGAGATGCATGAGTAGTTTAGGAATTAATCTATATTTCTTTACAATTTCCTTGCCTACAAACATATTCTAATTTCTTAGGGACTACTCACTTGTATGAAATTATTTGGAAGTATTTAGCCAAATCACTGCTATTTTTTCCCAGATGAAATAAAGCTAAATGATGTCTCTCTACAATCACAAAAGAATCTCTGAAAATTCTATGAGGTAGAGTTGGCTATTTCTTCCTTCAATTAGTTGGAAGAGTTTTTGCCATAAGACTATTGGAGGCAGAATTAATTGGAAACATCAATGAGCCTTACATTCAACACCCACTGAATAAATGGCAATGAAATACGAAATTAATGTCAATATAAATTGGCAAAGATTAATCAGACATATTAAAGAAAGGTGCCATAGATTCAAATATTTATATAGAACACTGCTGGTATTCTGGGCTCTTATCTTTCCTCTGTAAACTTTCCTGAATTTTGATTTGTATGAACAGCTTTGCTAAAGAATTGGACAAAGAAATATTCAACCAATGAGGTCACCTTTGTTAAGAATCTGGGGGGTGGGGGAAGGGAATGTGCATAAGTGCTTATTAATCATTAGATCTAGAGAAAACCTAGTAGCTATATACAAATGCAACTAGACAATTTCTCAGTTCTGAAGTAGTTTACAGCACATCATCTGGTAATAACAGCCCACAACAGCACCACGCATATAAAAGGCAAAGTGATCAGGGTTATAATTGGTGCCGAATCCATGTTGTCTGCTTTGGGTAAATATTTTTCACACAATTGAGTTCTGTAAACGAAGAGTAATTTTAATTATTATAAAACCATTTTCACTCAACATTAGGAGCAGATTCATGGGACATATCAGCCCATCCATTCTTAGCAAAATACTCCCTAGTTTTCCCAAAGCTTCCTCCTCTGAAAAAGTTCTCTGCCATCTTTGTGAAACAAAATTCCATTTCCTGCTGCTGGTATGAAACTCATCTGTCCCATGCCACTTATTATGCCTTGCCTTGTATCATTATTTGTATTTCACGTTGATCATTTGTATCTTACATGTATGTCGTTCAGAATTTGAAAGAACTTTATTGTTTGTGAGTGGACCTAACAGACAGTTCTGAAAAAGGGAAATCAGATTGCACAACTGAACTATGAAATACAGGGGGAGGGGGATGTGAACCAATGCCAGATTCAGCAGAGCAAAAAAAAATCTCAAAAGAGATTTCTCCAGTGAGAGGGAAAGAGGAGCATGAACAAGGAAATAAGAAAATATGACTGGGAATGTGGCTTAGTGGTAGAATGCTTGCCTAACATGAATGAAACCCTGGGTTTTAGTCCTCAGTACCACATAAACAGAAAAACCTGGAAGCAGCACTTTGGCTGGAGTGGTAGAGTACTAATCTTGAGCAAAAGAAGCACAAGGACAGTGCCCAGATACTGAGTTCAAGCCCCAGGACTGGCAAAAACAAAAAGGAGAAAAGAAAAGAGAACGGAGAAAGGAGAAAGGAAAAAGAACAAAGTTTGTAGGACATAGGATTGCAGACAGTCCTGTCTTTCCACTTGCTAAACACCTCCTCTCATCCCAACTGTCTCTTCAGCCTTCTCTCTCTCACACCCACACGTGCATCCCAGACAGTGTAAAAATGATTTGATTACAAAAGAGACAACCATCATCTACATGACGATGCTTGGCCTAGCAAAGGAGAGTGACAAGAGAAGAATTATAACCCTTCCCTGGAAAGTAAGATTGATCAGAACAGGAACATCAGAACAAAGGAGTTGAACTCTGAAGCGGAGCTTGGACCCATACCAGAATAGCTGTCAGTGTCTTCTCTTGCATCTGCTTCCCTGACATTCTGGAATTTTCCCAGAGCACCATGTTTTTTGCTTAGTGCTTGTTCACCAAGACCTCATGAAAGAAACTTGTTCCAAGTTAAGGACATCTGATGAAGTGCTAGATCCCTTCTTTAAAGGATTTCTGAATGAGGTGACATTGTCACAAAAAAAAAGAAAAAGTAGAAATGCACTCATTACCTGACTTACAAAGTGGTAACCCTTCTGTAAAATACCTTAACAATGACAATAAAATTACATTTTAAAAAATTAAACAGTACTGTTTCTGATGTCTCAGACAGCCATCATCTGTCAAAGACTTATTACCCCTTTTATAATGTAATCTCTAGGATTGTAACACCCTCAACTTACCTTAGATGAACACATTTTCTATTTTAATATCCTACTATCTGAAGTAAAAAACAAGGCCACCTAACTATGTTTGATAATACAAAATATGCATAGTTTAGTACAATCAGGAATAAATTCGGTTAGTGTGACAAAAAACACAAAGAAAAACAAAAAGCAAAACAGAGTATGAGGTCTTCTTTGCCTAACTTGTTCATGGAGAATATGGACCTGAGTAAATGATTAAATTGATGAATCAGGGCATTCTGTGAAACCAGGTGTATATAGGCATAGTGTTTGTGTATTTGAATAAATATGACAGACAGGTTGATGATTATCAAGGTTACATAAAAAATATATATGTATGTTCATTATATTTTTACAGCTTCTGCACAGCTAGAAATATCCATGATAAAATACAGTCATTACTACCATATAACATCATATAACATCACCACCAGACAATATTACACTGGTTATACTACAAGCTGCTGTCTAGAGATACTATACCTGTCTTAATGGAATAGTACAGTTTGTCCCTTGTGTGTTTGTTGTGATGCTGGTATAAATAACCAGTTATATAAAAGTATAGTAGCATTGTGAAAAGTATTGTATAATATGAATTCATACATATAAACAACTATGTTACTGGTTTACAAGTTGCTATACTATTTTTATCATTATTTTAAATTATATTCTTACTAACTAAAAGTATATACAACTTAGTGTAGACAGGTGGGATAAAAGACTCAGAAACAGACTTACAGAGCTGATGTCATCTGATTTTTGACAAAGGAGCCAAAAACAAATTGGAGAAAAGATAGCTTCATCAGCAAAGGGTTCAGGGAAAATTGGATATCCACTTGTAGAAGATGGAAATTAGATCCTTATTTTTAAAAAAAAAATGAATTCCAGAGGCCAGGCGTTTGGTCTAGTGGTAGAGTGCTTGCCTAGCATACACGAAGACCCAGGTTTGATTCCTTGGTACCACATACATAGAAGAAAGCCAGAAGTGGTGCTGAGACTCAAGTGGTAGAGCTCTAGCCTTAAGAAAGGCCAAGGCCAAAGCTCAGGCCCTGAGTTCAAGCCCAGGACTGGCAAAAAAAATTCCTAATGGAATGGGTCAAAGGTGAAACTAATTTGGGAAACACAGTGGAAGAAACAGGCATAGGTTAGAACTGCACAAATAGGACTCTAATAGTTCAAAAAAATAAACGTACAAATTAACAAATGAGACTATCAAGTTAAAAAAATCTCTGCACATCAAATAAAATAACTATCAGAATCAAGAGACAGACTGTAAATTGGTAGAAAACTTCTTCAGGATATTCATCAAAGGCCAGGCACCAGTGGTTCACACCTGTAATCCTAGCTACTCAGGATGCTGAGATCCGAAGATGGTAGTTCAAAGCTAGCCCTGGCAGGAAAGTCTGTGAGACTCTTATCTCCAACATACTACTCAGAAAAAGCCTCAAGTGTCACTGTGGCTCAAGTGGCAGAGCACTAGCCTTAAGCACAAAGAGACTCAGGGATGGCGCCCAGGTCCAGAAAAAAAGAAAAGATACTCATCAGAGGACTAATACCCAGAATATGTAAAGAGCACCCGAAATTTAACACCAAAATACACAAATAACTCAATAAGCATGTAGGCAAATTAATTGAACAGACAAATCCCAAAAGAAAAATTACAAATGGCTAGTAAATACATGAGGAAATGTTCAGCCTCCTTAGTCATAATGAAAACGTAAATCAAAACAACACTTTCTGTCTCACCCTGGCCAGAATGGCAATCACCACTACCTATATGTGCATACGTTACCAAAATGTTTCCATTTGTCTGATCATGGCTGAGCTTACTAGTTCATGTTAACTCACCATTTATGTTTTTCTTCTGTTTTCCTCCTGAAATGTTGACTATCTCCTTATTGATTTTATGTACACATTTAATAAATACCTCACCAAATGTGCTTTTTGTCTTTCAATTTTAATTGCAATATGTTCCAGTGTGCAAGTTGTTTTTTAATACTGATTTTGTGACCTTTTCTTCCAATTCCAGCATTAGATATATTCAAAACATCTTTCTCTTGTCTTGATTGTCCGAAATTTTGTTGTTAGTTTTTCTAGCATAATGCACAGTTTTTTTTAACTTCTTCTTCAAATGGTTGAACAAGAAAGCTACAATCTGTCCATTCTTGTGTTCGGTGCTCTCTAACCAAAGACTCCCCTCCCATCATTTTTCTCTCTGTCCCCTACTAACCATACATACCTCGTCATATCACAGCCCCCCTTTCCTTTATCACCAATGGATGCTAAGTATTATGACCATATCGGCCCCCCATTTGCTTTTTCATTCATCCACCCTCTGTCAGTAATCTTTCCCCATGCACCTATCTTTCAGTTTTCTGATATTCATTTTGTTAAACTGGTAATTGTCCGAAGAGTTTACCCATGGAGTTTCACCACTGCATCTACAGTACTTGGTCAGCCTGATCACGTATATAAGCATGTGCCCCAAGTGTGTTTGCGTGGGTGCTTGTTTTTTAAGGTCTAAGAACAACAAACACACGCATCCTTTGCCTTTCTGAGTCTTTTCCCATTTTTTTACATTTAAATTATATTCTATAGTCTATTCTATATTCTATATTAAATTATATTCTATATTCTATTTAAAATTTTACTTGACATAAAGAACCAGATTTTTTGCTTTGTTCTAGAGTTTTCCCAGACTCAGTAAAATAAGTGTTTTGTCCTCCCTGGTTTCTTATTCACAAAAAAAAATCCTGACAACACTGTCAGTATCATTAATTCATATTCCTAATTGGATCTGGCCACTGTGGGCACTTTGAATTCAAAAAGACTTGCTAATACAAACATCCATGCAGTGCTATTTCATAACAATCCTACAAGTTACTGAATTTCTGGAGAAGGGGATCATTTCAGAATCACTCAAATGTTGCTGAAGTCAGAGTTTTGGGGCCACCCTACAGGCAGGAAATGGAGAACTACCCCTATCCGAATAAGAAGTATGTTAAAGTAAGATGGATGATTCCAGCACCCCGACAGTCCATCAAAGTCTTCTGCTCACAGTAAAGGGCTGGATTTTCATCCATACTGCTGCCTCTTCCATTGCTCCACATATAAGTCAAATTCTCTTCACAGAGATTTTTTTAGTGTCCTCTTATCACAGACCTGCCTTTGGGAAAGCAAAACACCTGGAGCCAATAATAAAGAAAAGGAATCAGTTCCACTGTATCATCAAAAACTGGTCTCCCCTTTATACTCGGGGCACTCATCAAAATTTCCCCATCACTCTGTCTGGAGTCCCTGTATATGTTTCCAAAAGCTAAGGTCGGAGGAGGCACGTTCTTTTTCATACACACATACACATGTACACATGTGTGTACGCATATATCCACACATGGAGTTTAAGGCACTTTCCCTCTTTGTTCATAGAAATATTATGAAGATTAAGTACTTTAATGAAGTACCATTAAAAAATAGATTTCGGTGAGCCAGGCAGAAAAATACTTAATATGATTGCTACTTCAGATAAAGTCCATAAAGGCTCTATCTTCTCTACCAACTGAAAACCAATAATCTCAATATTTTCACATCAATACATTTGGGGTTTTTATTTAAACCTGTTATTTTAGGCAGAAGGTTACAATTCCCTTCTTCCCAATTATTTTTTTTCCAGTCTTGGGACTTGAATTCATGGTCTGGGCACTGTCCTTGAAAACTTTTTGCTCAAGGCTAGCACTCTACTACTTGAGTCACAATGTGACTTCCAGCTTTTTCTGTGTATGTGATACTGAGGAATTCAACCCAGGGCTTTGTGCATGCTGGGCTAGCACTCTACCACTAGGCTATGCTTCCAGGCCCCCTTTCTCCAAATGATAATCCCAAATCCAACTACTCAAATCTCCCCCATCCACTAATAACCCCCACCTCTACCCCCGACCCCCACCTCCATGGAAAACAGATATCATTCTTACATTGATTAGTCTATTGGTGTTATACTTTTCCCATGCACTCTAGAATAAGATGAAGTCAGCTGGTTAAACAGGTTTATTTCTTCCTTTGACTTGGAAGAAAAAAAATCTACTTCACTATTTGAACTAGAGACTGCTAAGGATTGAAAAAAAAAAGTTATCCTAAAATGGGGTATTTTGTGATGTGTTCTGGAATAGGAAGCTACACATTAGTCCACTACCTCCCTCTATACCTGAACTGTTTTGTGTCTTAGGTCTCCAGAGTCCATTGAAAGACTGGCTGGGATACAGAGAGTGGGAAGGTACCACAGCTTTTGAAAGCTCTGACTTAGCCAGGCACGATCCACCCAGCCTCAGATAGGGAGCTCGCAAGTTTCGGCATGTCTCCCAGTGCTGATCGGGCCAGTCTCCACACATCAAGTTTGAAAGCACTTCCTCCAACTGCTGCTGAGTTGGCAGGGTGGACCTCCTGTGGCTCAGTTTTTCCATTCTCTCAGTCCTGCTTAGGCACAACATTCTGTTGTCTTTCCATCTTCTATTCTAGCCCAGGACCTTCCCTTGGCCTGATGAGAAATCTGAGAATTGTTGGGGGGAGGGGGAGAGCCCTGTTAATGATGCAGACCATACAATCAGGTATGATCTTTTCCTCACCTCTCCAGCCATATCTCACTGGCTTTAAACTAAGCAGGAACAGAGCAGAATGCATGGGATCATTTGGTTTATCTAAACCACATTCTTCTACTAAATTTGTACTGGGTACTCCCTATATCACATAGGTGACATAGAGAGAAATTCCCTTCCTCAAGAAACCCTCTCTCTCTCTTTTTCTCTCTTCCCCCCCAACCTAGCCATAACTATCAACAGCTATATATAAGCTAGTCTTTAGATCCATTCCAATCAAGGAATATTACTTTAATCTTTTTCCAAACAAAAAGTGAGATCAACAATTGTGTTTCTTTAGAGGAGAGAATGGGCATCTCTTCTCCTAAAAGTGTTCAGCATTTTCAAGATGGTGGCTGTGTGGTGTGAGGCTTCTCTCTTCTTGGTACTTAATGCTTTCAAGGACTCACAACTCACATAAGGAAAGTAAGTGGCCCTAAGGTAAATATAATGGTATATTACTTGGTAATACAGTAAAATGATAGGAATTTCAAGTAAGAAAAGACCTGAAGTGTTGGGAAACTTCATGAGGGAGAGTTAAAGATAAATTTATAGTATTTTGCCTTGTAGAAAAAAAATCAAGACATAGGAAAACTAAGTGCATCATAATGGAAGACTTTGGTGTTTCCAAGGGACAACTGAATTTGAAATATCTTTTGCTAAGAGAATACATGTATAATGATATTAGTAAGAATTACTGTGTAATAAATGCTTACTGTGTGCCAGAGACATAATAATACCATATATGAAAGAATGCGTAATGACACCTAATCTGCACAGTAAACCCAGATACTATTATTAGACTCATTTAAAAGATAATGAAACGAAAGTCTGAAGTATCTAAGAAGTTTCTCATCATCACAGTAATTAGCAGTGCCATAATTCACACTTAGGTCTTTTGCACCCGGTCATCAAGACCTTGAGTAGGTGACCACCTGCATTAGCTCTGCCCACAGGAAGAACAGTGCCAGAATATGAGGGAGCCAGAACATTTTTACTCAGACCCTATGAGGCTTAAGATGCTTAGAATGACAGGCATGTAGGTGACCATGGTAACAAAGCCTGCTGAGGAGAGCCCCTGCCTCCTTTCCCCACATGGTTTCTCTTTCCTTAGTACACACTCAGTACTCTGTGGGTGAGGAACATGAATGTGGAGGCCTGGAAGGTTACAGAGCTGTTCACTAGGGTTCAAGCCAGCCACAAAATTTACAACTTCAATTTAGGTCTTAGTAATTAACCTAAATTAAATTAAATCCCTTTACCGACTCCTCAGAACAGGTGTAAGCACTTTAGCCCTATGTATGACTAGACCCAGCCCAGATCTCTCCTATGCAGAGGAGTCTCTGGGCCACCAGCCTTCAAGGCAGCAGCTTTCACATCCACCTCGACAAAGCCCGCTGGGAATTCATGGGAGTCTGCTCTGAATGCCAGCCATAGTTTTTTATTCAGCAAATACCTATGGTATTCCCACTGTATACTAGTCCGTGTGTGTGTGTGTGTGTGTGTGTGTGTGTGTGTGTGTGTGCGCGTGTGTGTGAAGCTTCTTCTGGTCACCTACACCTAAACCCTGTCAAGGCTGGGCAAAAGGCTGAGACAGGATTCCTGCTAAGAATGGACAGTCCAGTAAACAAGATGTCTAACATATAGAAAATTTCAATGGGAGGTAAAAGATTAAAAAACTGGGATGAAAGAAGTCTAACTTGGGGAATAAGGATAGAATAAAGCAAATTGCACCTGCATGATGCTAGTCTTGGAGCAGGAGATAGAACTGAATATCCTTAGGGAAGCGACGCTGTGGTCAAGTGGTAGAGCACTAGCCTACCAGGCCCTAAGTTCAGGAGCAGAAAAAAATAACTGAGTGCCCTTTTATTTGACCAAATATTCTATTTTTTTAAAGATCCTAAGATGTTTTTGTGTATGTATGCAGATCTTAGGGCTTGAACTCAGGTCATGGGCTTTGTTCCTAAGCTTTGTTTGCTCCAAGCTAATGCTCTACCACTTGAGTAACAGCTTCACTTCCAGCTTTTTGGAAATTCATTGGAGTCATATGGATTTTTCTGCCCAGGCTGTCTTTGAACCATTATCTTCAGATCTTAGCCTCCTGAGTAGCTGGGATTACTGGTGTGAGCCAATGGTACTCAGTAAGATCTTCTCACATGGATACATAATCATAGTTTACACAGATGCAAAAATGTTGTCATATAGACAAACTTGAAACTGTGAGCTCAAATCAGCTTAGTTATTTTGAGAAAGACTATTAGGAAATGGAATGAGCAGGAGGCAAAGTAACATTCCACTCAGCATGCAGAGCTCTAGATAAAACCAAGGGTACTGTATCCTGAACCCCCATGATGGTCCCTAGTAATGAGACAAGGCAGTTCTCTCTGTTGAAAAAGAGAAGAAAAGAACATGTGCCTTAATCTGAGTTTTGATGGCACATGCCTGTAATCCCAGCTGTTACAAAGCAGCGACAGACCAACTCAGGAAGAACTAGTATAATCTTATCACAAAAACATGCTAGTCATGGTAGTATCTGCCTATAATAGCTATCTGAAGGGCAAAGGAGGTAAGGTCTCAGACGAAGGGCAGCCTAGCGAAACAATGAGACCCTGTCCATTGTGTTGTTCATTATGTTGTTACCATAACCAAGATATAGAAGCAACTCAGATGCCACTCAGTGGACAAATGGATCAAGAAAATGTGATATGTGTACACAATGGAATTCTACTCATCCAGTAGAAGGAATGATATTGTGCCTTTCATAAGAAAATAGAAAGCTTTGAGAAAGATTATACTAAGCAAAATAAGCCAGATTGAGAGAAACATAGGCTACCTGGTTTCCCTCATTTGTTCTAACTATAATGTTCCTATAAATCCACAAGTAAAAGCACTGGATGTTTTTTTAAAAAATACCCTGGGATACAACTATACAGGACTCTAGGTATTTGAATACAGTGAGATCAAAGGAGGATATTCTTTTTTATTAAAGAATTTATTAACATGGATTTTTACATCATATTTCAACTGATGTGTTTAACAAACAAGTATTCAAGAAAGGAATCTCTATATACAATCGCTGGCACTTAGATTTTAGAACATATCAAAATTAGGCTGAGGGTTTGTATATCATAGATACATAATAATCTATGTAATAAAACATTATGTCTATAGAGTCATAAGTTTTTATGTGTATGTAGTTGTGTTTATATTTCCAGTACCATGTCCATAGCATTGGGTATGCAGCTTTTGAGTCCTCGCTCTTGTACTGTTTGGATCTACTAGCCACATATTAAGGATACCATGCACCTTTTGTTAAAGGAGGATATTCTTAGGAGAGGACCATAAAGGCACAAAGCCTATGTGCATCTGATTATACAAAAAGTATTTATTGAAATGAACTCCAAGAAATGGAAACAAGAGGGTATTTTTTCTGTGTTGTTGTTTGTGTGTGTGTGGTGTGTGTGTGTGTGTGTGTGTGTGTGTGTGTGTGTGTTGTTTGTTCATCTGTCAATCTTTGGGAAGGTAAGGGGACACAGAAATGAAGGGACAAAGTGTAAGCAAATGCAGCAGTGGTATTGACTAGACACTGTTGAAAACATACTGTACACAGCTCAAACCTATGTACATAAGGTCATATAGGAAGAGACTGAATGAAATGAACTCTTAGATATGTAAACAACAGATTTATAATGTGAGATTGGTGTTCTTAATGTACTGTGTTATTTCTCTTCTCTTTTTGCCCTTATGGTTAATCTCATGCTGTTACTGTATCTGACTTTGTTACCAGTTATATTATATGTACATTTATTCATTTATTTGAAATAGGGAAGGAAAGGGAGGAAAACAAGATGGAGAGAGGAGGGGGGAGGAAAACAGGGACAAAAACATGAGAAGGGATATCAGTGTGTGAGAAGTAGTACACCTCCTACCTGATGTAACTGTAACCCTCTATACATTATCCCGACAATAAAATTAAAAAGAAACTGTACTGTACAACTTGTAGGTGGGGCTGGGGGAGGGGAAGGGAAGGAGTAACTTATCATGCTAGAGTACTTGCCTACCCCTAAGTTCAATCCTCAGCACCACTAAGGGGGGAAAAATGAGCCTTGAAGCCCTTTAAAGCCAGTAAAATGTGAAATCGTTGGGGGAGGAAGTTTGTCTTGGCAGTGGTGGAGTCTCAAATAACACTGCTACTCATGCACAGTTCTGAAGGTCACAGAGCCACACCTTGGTTCACAGGGCCCACCTCATACCCATTGCCTAAGAAAACAATGGACAACAGTGGGTGTCTGTTGAAAAGAGCCTCCTCTGAAAACCACTAGGACAGCAGGAGAGCAGCTCCTGTCCTGGGACCAGGATCTCTTTGTGCCTGCCTTTGTTTTCCTACCTTTCCAGTCTGGCTTCCCCACCCCACCCCCCCAACTGAATTTCTTTGATGCCAGCAAAGAGGAGCCAGCCAGAGCATCCGCCTTTAAGATGGCTGGGTTCTGAATTATTCCCGAGGGTAAAGGAGCAAGCATCAACCACTCCCTCACACCTCAGCCAGAGGCTGGAGAAGTGTGTGGCTCACACATATACACAAGTAGAACTGTTAGGTATCCTCTCTGCAAAATAAAACTCTGCAAATCCAAATCCAACTTGGTAGACATCTCTAAAGGGGATTCATTAGAAAACTCCGAATGCAGACAATCTTTTTCCTAATCCAGCCAGCACTGTCAGGGAAAAACAAAGAGCCTTTCCACGTTTTCTTCCAATGCCAGAGCTTGACAAAATTATCACATCAGAAATTCCTATCAGTTATTCCAGTTCCTCTATTCAATGCCCAGTACTTCTGAAGGAAAAAGAATATTCATAAACACAATACAGGCAAGTATCTATGCATATGCAGAAACAATGGCCTGTGTCTATATATGCCCTCCTTTCCATACATACATAGATGCTTACATATGTAATTTTACATAGCCGTGTATATGTGGTTATGTGTGTATATATGTATAATATTTGAGCTTCCAAACAAAAAAAGTAAAAAAAAGAAGGATGTAGGAAAATTTATCAAAAACAAAGAAGGAGCTGGATGCCAGAAGCTCATGCCAATAATTCTAGCTAATCAGAAGGATGAGATCTGAGGATCAGAGCTTGAAGCCAGACTGGGCAGAAAAAAACCATGAAATTATTCTCTCAATTAGTCACTCAAAAGCCAGAAGTGGCACTGCAGTTCAAAGTAGTAAAGCATTAGCTTTAAGCAAAAGAGCTCAGGAACAATACCTAGGCCCTGAGTTCAAGTCCCACAACCAACAAAAAAAGAAAGAAAGAATGGAGGGAAGGGAAAAGAAGGAAGGAAGGAGGGAGGAAGGAAGGGAGAGAGGTAGGGAGGTAGGAGGGAAGGAGGGAGGGAGGGGTGAGAGAAAGGTAACTTATCCCTGCAAACCTAGCCATAGAGTCTGGGTTCAGGTGGACTATGATTTGAGGTCAACCTAAGCCAAAAAATTATGAGACTCTCCACACCAACCAATAAAAGGTTGAGTGTTGATGAACATGCCTGTTACCCCAGCTACTTAAAGGCATAATAGCAGGGTCACCATCCAGGTGGCCTCAGCAAAAACAAAAGCTCTATTCCAAAAGTAACAAAACAAGAAAGGGCTTTAGGTTAAGACTCAAATAGTAAAATGTCTGCTGGATAGATGCAAGGTCCTGAGTTCAAACTCTAGGACCACCGAAAAGTAAAAAAGAAAGAAGAGTGGGAGGGGGAAAAAGAAAAAAAGAGAAGGATAGGATAAGAAAGAAAAGGAAAGGAAAAGGGGAAATGAAGTGAACAGTAGCCAGAAAACAAATACATAATAGCATAAGTACAAAAATATCAATAATAATAATAATAAATAAATAAATAATAAATTACCCACTAAGCAACAGTGACAACCAAGGAAAAAAATAGGTGCATAATTTACAAGAAACATTACAATGAAAGTATATAGAAAATTTGGAAATAAATTGCCGGGAAAGATATATTATGACAATATTAACCAAAAGAAAGTATTTTGGAAGAAAGTAATTGATGAAAGCAGCAGGTAATAAATAACAAAGAATATTCCATAATGAGCTATAATGAAAAACTTGTATATACCTAACAATTTGGCCTCAATTATTGTTTTTGTTTTTGTTTTTAGTTTTATGTGTTTTTTTGTTGCTGTTTGGGGGTTTGTTTTGGTTTGGTTTTTTTATGACTGAGGCTTGAACTCAGAGCCTGGGCACTGTCCTTGAGCTTTCTCAAGGCTAGTGCTCTACCACTTGAGCCACAGCGCCCTTCTGGCTTTTTCTGTATATGTGGTAACCAAGAAATCCAACCCAGGGCTTTGCACTCTACCACTAGGCCTTTGCCTCAAATTTATAGAATATGTATTAGTGAGCATTCTCCAAAAGACAGAGACAAGAGGATAGATAGATAGAGCATAGGTAGACCGACAGACAGACAGACAGACAGACAGACAGACAGACAGTGTATGAATGGCAGGCAGACAGACAGATAGGTAAATATGTGAATAAGAACTTATTTGGGGGGTAGGCTCTTCTGAGTATTTAGTTTGAGAATTCTTAACAGACTCTGAATTGCCAGGAGAAATGTTGAGCCCAATCCCACAGAACAAGGGAAGCCAAATGATGTAGCTCTCAGTCCACAGATAAAGGCTGGAGTCTAGGGTTGGAAGTAAATCCCAGAGTCCAAAGGCCGGACACCCTGGAGTTCTGATATTCCCAGGCTAGAGGAGAGGGTGTCCCAGGCTCCGGAAAATGAAAACGACAATCAGTACTTTCTCCACCTTTTTATTCTGTGTGGCTCTTCAGCAAATTAGACGCTGAGGTCAGCTTTCCCTGCCAGCCTAGTGACTCATATTCCCATAGAAACAGCTCACAGAAACCCCACAAGTTAACACTTCACCAGCTCCCCAAGTCACCCTTTCACTGTCAGGTTGACACCCAAAATTAATCACCATGGAAAATTTAGACAACACACTTAGCTAAGTTTAATCTAGTGGAATCTTGCACTTCACCTTACAAATAGGAAATGTGGGGGCCGGGAGTTTGGCCTAATGGTAGAGTGCTTGTCTAGCATGCACGAAGTCCAGGGTTCGATTCCTTGGTACCACATACATAGAAAAAAAGCCAGAAGTGGTGCTGAGGCTCAAGTGATAGAGCTCTAGCCTTGAGAAAGTCCAAGGCCAATGCTCAGGCACTGAGCTAAAGCCCATGACCGGCAAAAATAAAAATAAAATAAAATAAAAAACAAATAAGAAATGTGTACATAAAACATGTATAAAATACATTGTATAGAATTGATTCTGCAGAGGGTTTTAGAAATCTAAGAAAATACATACTGAAACTTTTAAATGCTTCGCCATTTTCTAGAGAGAAGTGCTTGAGAAGAGGGAGAGGTGAAAGAAATGCATTCTAATTCATTTAGTCAGCAAATAATGTAGGATATCTCAGCTATTCACTTACTCTCAACTGGTTTCTTAAGGTCATCTCCCCAAATATCTTCCACATTCCTGACCTCCATTCCTAGCTTCTTTCTTACCTTCCCTAAGCAAGAAGCAAAAGATCAGGTTTAAAGAATACCCTTTTGATAAGTATGCCATTCTTTTCTATTTATTGTAATTAGTCTTTATTTCTTCGACAGAAAACTAGAAGCTCAGTGCCAGTGACTCACGTCTGCAATTCTCACCACTCAGGAGACTGAGGTTTGAGGGTTGAGGTTCAAAGCCAGTCTGGGCAAGAAAGTCCATAAGACCCTTATCTCCAATTGACCAGCAAAAAGTTGGAAGTAGAGCTGTGGCTAAAGTGATAGAATGCCAGTCTTCAGAGAAAAAGCTAACAGAATATGCCCAGCCCTTGAGTTTAAGCCCTATTGTCAGCACAAAAAAAATACTTTTTTTCATCTCAAAATCCATAAAACCATGAGCCACATCAGAAAAATAACTCCATTGGGTTAAAGGATGGTGAAGCCTTCCATCGTCTCTCAGTGGCACTTAAAGCACGTGAAAGACCAATTTGAACATGAATCTGACCCCAGTGTTTTTCCATATGAAAACCTCTAATGAGTTCTTAATCTCTCAAAAACATGAATTTCCTCCTCTGTCAAAAAGAGATAATAATGCACCATAATGCTAGTCTCCAGGGACTCTTGCTAAGAGTAAATGACCTAATGTCTGCATGTGTGACACAGGCCCAGTACATCATCGGCATTTAATGTGTTGAATCTGAATCTCTCCCCCTAAGAACCCAAATCATCTAACCACTATTCTTCCTCAAGCAGACCTATCGCCCTAGGAAACAGCCCACCAGCTGCTGACTTCATGACATGATCCCCAACCTGGCCAATTGGCATATTGGATTAGGCAATAAGAGGCATGTGTGTTCCTGTGCCTACCAGGGCTCAGTCTTCAGGGAAGTCCACAGGCATGTGAGGAAGATGGTAGAGGCTGCCAGGAGCTTGAAGCTGAGTAGGGAATCGTCCTTACTCTCTCACTTATCTCAGTGTCTTAAAATTAACAACATCATCACCCAGGCTTGTGAACCGGTGACCAAAGTAACTTGTTTCTCTGAATAAAAATCTAAGGGAAAGTCTAATTATGCTGTAATTGTCAAAAGAAAAGGAAAGGAAGAAAGAAAAAAGGAAGGAAGAAAGAAAAGAAAGAAGGAAGGAAGGAAAAGAAAGATTTTAATGGAGTAAAAGGAGTTATCATTCAACTCCTTTTACAACTACTTATAAATTTATATATTTATTTATTTAAAGAAGTAAATTAATGAACTCTAGGATATAGAAACAAGAGATTTTATTTGTGATGTTGTTCTTAATGTACTACTATGTGAAGTTATTTCTTTTCTCTTTTTTTCCCCTTAGGGTCAATCTCATGTTGTTACTGTATCTGACTTTGTTACCTGGTATATTGTATATATGTTTATTTATTTACTTGAAATAGGGAAAGGAAAGGAGAAAAAAAGATGACTGGGAGGTGTGGAAGGAGGGAAAGGGGGGACAAAAACATGAGAAGGGGTATCAAGTTTCAAAAAGTAATACACCCTTTACCTGACAAGTGTAACTGCAACCCCTCTATACATTATTCCAACAATAAAATACAATAAAAAAGGAACAAATTCTTGAATCTTCCTAGAGAAAAATTACTCAATGTAAAATGTTATTGGTGCTTTTCGAATTTGTAACCTCCACTAGCTTGAATTCGGCATGATGGCTTATAATTTAGACTGAGTATTTCAGTTTATAATCTTCAGCATAATGCTGATAGGATAATAACATTTAGCTTCATTGAGAAAGGCAAGAAAAGATTGCAGACATAAGACAAAACATTGGTTTTACTTCTGAAACACAAAGCTGCATTGATTTAGACATATGAAGATATTAAGCCTTTGATTGATTTTTTTCTAGTAGTTCATGATTTTTCCTTAATCTTTTGAAAGATACCAGATAGTATGTTTAGCAAGAAAACACTTCCCACCCCTCTTCTCCCAAGGCAATTGTCAAAGCAGCTGCTGCTGAGTCAGCAATTCCCTAATTCCTGGGTTTTCTTTCACCAGGTGACCAAGGCTCTGGGCTCCAGCCTGGAGACATTGCTGTGTCTCTCCAAGAAACTAGGAGATGTATGTGTGGGAATCATTTTGGTAGAAGGAAAAGGCAAGCATCATACTTTCAATCATCTCTCTTGTTAGGAAAGAGCAGACTTTATAACCCTAAAACCCCTAATTAAGTCAATAATGCTGATACCTTCATTAATAAAATATAATTGAACTTGTATTTTTGTAAACTTAAACTGTGTGTGCCAGTACTGGGACTTGAACTCAGGGCCTGGCCACTGCCCTGTAGCTTTTTCTGCTCAGAGTTCTACCATTTGAGCCATAGATCACTTCGAACTTTCTGCTGGCTAATTAGCGATAAGAGTCTCACAGACTTTCCTCCTTATACTAGCTTTGAACTGTGGTTCTTCAGATCTCAGCCACCTGAGTAGATAGCATTACAGTTGTAAGCCACCAGCACCCACCACAGGGCTTGTTACTAAACCAAGTCTGGCAACATTGTGATAAACTTTTAGGTTAATTCAAATATGTCTGAGCAGGAGCCGTCCACTTACATCATCACACATTGAAAACTGGTTATTTATGCAGCCCCTTGACCTATACCTTTCCCTCTCCATCAAGCACTCAGTCCTTCAAAGATACAGCGACCACACAAATGGCAGAATGTGCTTTTATTGACACCTCTGCCCCCAGCTGCTGGAGGAACAAGAAAGAAAACCACCCAGGGCACCCAAGGTAGTTCACTTATGTTACCATCCTTGGTGACGGTACCACCCAGTGAGGTGATGAGGTATAATTCAGCTGAGAAAGCTTTTTCTGCACAATAACATATAAGGGATCAGCCTCGCAATAAAATTCCACAAGAAGTTCCTCTGAGCCAGGCTAGCTCAGGGCTGTAGTGGCCCCAAACTTCTTTGAGTTCAATTTGATGTCGTCTACCATTCAGTCATCCCATTAGATGCCAAGTGGTAAAAGCCATATAAACTGGCACGCTTCGTTATCATGTCCTATACCTGTGGGAAGTAACCTTTATTTCAACAAAAGCCAATTCAAAAAAGCTTATGTAGTCTCAAAAAATGTTTTTTTTTCCCCAATGGCAAGAGGAAGGATAAGTGAATATAGCCATAATGTTCAATATGAATAATATTCAATGTGAATAATAAAATGGAACCAGGAATGGGTTGGGATGGGAGAGATGGGGGAGAGTGGCAGAAGGGGGTAACACTGATCAAGACGCATCTTACATCAATGGTTTCCCTCATTTGTCATAATCAGTAGAAACCTTGGGCTCTCCTAGCAGAGATTTGCAATAGAGCAAAACCTTGATACAAAAGGCCATATAATGAAAGGATCTCTAGGATATTGAAACATAACCCATATAATGAATGATTGTTGTTCTTAAGGTACTATGTTATCTCTCATTTCTTTTGCTGTCCCTTGGTTATCTCATATTGTTACACTATCTCACTTTGTTACCTGACATATCGGATATATTTGTATTTGGTTACTTGAAATTGGATAAGGAAGGGGGAAAAACAAGATGAGGGGTGGGGGTGGGAGGGAGGGAAATGGGGACCAAGACATGAGAAAGGGTATCAATGTATGTGAATTAATGCACCTTCTATCTGGCAAATATAATGTAACCCTTCTATTAATTACAATAAAAAATATATGAAAAAAGATGCATCTTGGGCCGGGAGTTTGGCCTAGTGGTTAAAGTGCTTGCCTAGCATGCATGAAGACCCGGGTTCGATTCCTCGGTACCACATACATAGAAAAAAGCCGGAAGTGATGCTGAGGCTCAAGTGGTAGAGCTCTAGCCTTGAGAAAAGTTCAAGGACAGTGCTCAGGCCCTGAGCTTAAGCCCAGGACTGGCAAAAAAAATGATGCATCTTACAAATTGATATGTTAAACTGAAATTCCTGTTAATTAATTGAAATATTTTTTAAATTTTTAATTAATTTTATTAATTTTAAATTATGTTTTTCAAGAAGAAGGAATGAGCTGGAAGACAGGGGCTCTCTAATAAACTATGAAGAAAACCAGAAATGTAGCAATGGCTCAAGTGGTAAGGCACAATCCTTGGATACAAAGAAGGTCAGGGACAGAGCCCTACCTTAGGACCCACAGGAGGAAGAAAAAGGAGAAGGAGAATGACCAGATTTGAACCTGAACATGTTGAGAAAAGGAGAAAAAAGAGAAAGAACTAAGCTTTTATTCTACAGGAAAACACACCACGCACACACACACACACACACACACACACACACACACACACACACACACACACTTTGTAGAGAGGTATAAAAGTCCATAAGGAAAAGGTTATTACTATTGTTTGCTTTTTCCTATCACAGCAGCCTAGCTGGAAGCGATGAAGTCAGCTAGAAAAACACAATGCAACCTTTAGTTCTAGGGGAAGTAGAAAAATACTTAAAACAAGAGTCCAAGATTGCCTCCTCCATCTCCCCCCCACACCACCCCACCCACACACGAACACATCGTATACCATTGTATGCTTGGCCTCTAGTCACCATGGCTTCCAGAGACAAATGCCACTCTTCAAAAGCCAAATTCCCTTGTAAACCAAATTGTTTCCATTTGAGGATATTCTCACCCTCACCTTCCATCAGAACTGCTTGCTGTCAAAAGAATGTGTCTTTAAAATATGGATGAGATGCTTTGCATTCTTCCCAATGTAAGCAGAGCATCCTTTAACTAGAGAAAGAAAGACAGAAAGAAAGAAAGAAAGAAAGAAAGAAAGAAAGAAAGAAAGAAAGAAAGAAGGAAGGAAGGAAGGAAGGAAGGAAGGAAGGAAGGAAGGAAGGAAGGAAGGAAAGAAAGAAAGAAAGAAAGAAAGAAAGAAAGGGAAAGGGGGTAGGGAGAGAGGGGGAGAGAGAAAGAGAAGGGAGAAGGAAGGAAGGAAGGAAGGAAGGAAGGAAGGAAGGAAGGAAGGAAGGAAGGAAGGAAGGAAGAAAGAAAGGAAGGAAGAAAGGAAAGAAAAAAGGAAGAAAAACACAGGAAATATGGAAAGAAAAGCATTAACATAAAGTGAACTTGACCTGGAAGCATTTTACTTATAGATGACCATAGATGACATTTGGCTATGTTTATTTCAGCAGTTTTTCCCATAGATGGATGGGTGTGTCTCCCAAATGATACACTGAAAATGTATATATCTTCACTTTGGATGCCCAGATCCAGTCTTCTGAAGCAGGCTCTGTAACCCATGCTACTCACAGAGCTTCAGCTTCTTGCTCATTTGCATGTTGCATCTTCTTAGGAGAAGATTGAAATGGGCTAGAGGTGTGACTCAGGAGTGGAGCGGCTGCCTATGAAGTGCAAACTCCAGTAGGAGAGGAAGTTAATGTAATAACAAGACATAGATCTGGCCCTTGTGCCTTAGTGAATCTAAAAGTTTGAGAAATGGTAGTAGCAGGGAAGAACAAGTTCATGTAAGGAAATGGAGACTTTTGCTCTCAATTAATTGATGCTAGCAAAGGAGGAGAATAGATAGCGTCCTGAATTGTCCTGTTTTTGACTAAAGAAAAACAAATCTGCCACGTGCCATTGGTATGAGCAGCTAGCTGCTCAGGTGGCTGTGAGGTGAGGGTCCAGGTTCAAAGCCATCCCAAGCAGAAAAGTCTGTGAGACCCTTTTAACTACAATTAATCAGCAAGAAAAGAAAAAAAAAACACAGAAGTAGAGCTGTGGCTCAAGGGCTCATGGTAGAGCTCCAGTCTTAAGCCAAAAACACAAGCAAAGACATGAGGCCCTGAGTTAAAGTCCCAGTAACAGCACCAAAAACATAGGTAGGCAGGTAGGCAGGCAGGCAGGCAGGCAGACCGACAGACAGACTGACTGACAGACATCCAGACAGGTAGATATGTCATGGCTTTTCATTCAGTAATTATATGTTCTCTGAAGTACAGCATATTTAAACAATTAGAAATTCATTAAGCCATTCATTCTAAGCTAGATCCATAAATCCAGAGACCAGACTCCAAGGGGCATAAAAATAAGCATGAAAATACTGTATTATAGTAGAAAAATTTCCACCGACTAAGTGTCTTAAGTCTAAGGCTTTCCATATGGTAGGTATGTGCCCTTGAATATAACTAAAATCCCTTATAGGGTTGGGTTGGGTGGGAGTAATACATCTATCTCACAAGCATAACAAAACCCAGTGTCACCCAAAAAAAAAATTCCTTAAATCAACTTCCTTATCTACAATGAAGTTGTGCTAAAAAATGCCCAGCCACAGAATTTCACTGAAAATTATTTAAAATGGAACATAAGAAGATAGGGGGAACCAGCACCAGTGGCTCACACCTATAATCTGACCTACTCAGGAGACTGAGTATCACAGTTCAAAGCCAGCCTGAGCATGAAAGCTTATGAGACTTCTCTCCAATTAACCACCAGAAAAGAAAAAGTGGTACTGTGGTTCAAAACGGTGAAGAGCTGGTCAGATGCAGTGGCTCAAGGCTATAATCTGAGGTACTCCGGAGGCTGAGAGCTGAGGATCACGGTTCAAGGCCAGCCAAGCACTAAAAAGTCCATGAGACTCTTATCTCCAATTAATCATTAGAAAACAGGAAGTGGCACTGTGGTTCAAGGGATAGGGCGGTAGCCTTAGCTGAAGAGCTCAGGGACAGTGACAGGTCAAAACTTTCTTTTCTTCTTATTTTTTTTTTTTGAAACTTTCTTAATAAAGACCCAGAAACACAACAAATTAAAGAAAGTTTGGACAAATGGAGCTGCATTAAAATGCAGAGCTTCTATATGGCAAAAGACATAGCAAGTTAAATAGAAAGCTACAGAATGGGGGAAGATTTTCACCAGCCATACAAGAGACAAAGGCTTCATATCTAAAATATACCTATGGCTAAAAAAATTGAATCTCACCAAAACAAATCTTCAAAGAAACAACCGTCCCATTGAAAGATAGGCTAAAAACTTAGAGAGACTTCTCTGAAGAGGAAGTAAGAATGGTCTATGGACCCATGTAGAAATGCTCGACATCTCTGGCCATACAAGAAGTGCAAATCAAAACAACTTTGAGATTTCACCTCACTCCAGTTAGAATGGCCATTATCAAAATATCTAATAACAGATGCTGGTGGAGATTTGGCCAGGAGGGATCACTACTACACTGTTGGTGGAACTGTAAACTCATTCAACCACTACAGAAAGCAGTATGGCGGTTCCTCAAAAGACTAAACATAGAGCTCCCTTATGACCCAGCAATTCCACTACTTGGCATTTACCCAATCATCCAGAAACAAGGACATACTAAATCCACTAGCACAATGCTGTTCATTGCAGCACTATTTACCATAGCAAAGATAGGAACCAACCCTCAGCAGATAATATAATCAAGAAGGTGGGGTACCTATACACAGTGGAATTCAATGCTGCCATCAGAAAGAATGACCTCGCTCCATTTGTAAGGAAATGGAAAGACTTGGGAAAAATCATATTAAGTGAAATAAGCCTGACCCTAACAAACATAGACTCAGTGCTTTCCCTCATTTAAAATAATTAGTACACACCTAGGATTCTCCTAGCAGAGGATTACAATAGTTCAAAACCTAGGCACATGAGGTCATATAGGAAGACACTAAATGAAAGGATCTCTAGGATATGGAAACAAGAGCTTTATCTTGTGTGATTGTTATTCTTAATGTACTATGTTATTTCTCTTCTCTTGTTTTGCCCTTTGGTTAATCTCATGTTGTTACAATATCTGATTTTGCTACCTGGTATATTATATATATATATAAATTCATTTATTGAAATAGGAAAGGGAAGGGGGAAACAAGAAGATTGAGAGGGGGTGGGGAGAGGAAAATGGGGACAAACCATGAGAAGGTGTATCAATGTGTGAGAAGTACCTGGCGACTATAACTGTAACCCCTCTATACATTACCCCACTTATTTGGGTATTTGAAATAGGATAGGGAAGGAGGGAAAAAAACAACAAGGTGGGGGTAGGGTAGGAAGAGAGAAATGGGGACCAACACATGAGAAAGGGTATCAATGTTTGTGAAGTAATGCACCTTCTATGTAACCCTTCTATTAATTACAATAAAAATATATTAAAAAATAAAAATAAACATAAATTTAAAAAAAAAAAGAAAAGGAAAAGATAAGGGGAATGCCCAATGCAGCAAAGGAATTCAGTCAATATTGACAGTCTTGTTGGTGGCAACTGGAGCTGAAACATATGGCTCACCCTGGCATTAGACCAGTTTTATAAGTTGAAGTGGTTCACATCATTAATTATGTAAGAGTTCGTGACTCTACATTGTTTCTCACTTCTATGGGGACCAACATGGATGACAAATATGGCCTCTCCTCTTCATGAAATTTGTGTCACATAAAATGTTTTATAATAAAATATAAAAGTCCAAGAGGAATGTTCATATTGCAACAGGTTCCTTTTGCTGAATTCCCAGCTCAGTAGAGGAAATGAATTAATTTGTGTCCCATCAAAACAGAAAGAGAATAAAAGACTTCCCCTGTCCATTGCTAAGAATTCTCCTTAACTATTCTACCAGGGCTTCCAGAATCAAGATTGAAAAGAAAATGATGTTACCGCATATTTCTCTCAATAGAAGGATGTTGAAACTGTGCTGGTAAACAGAGTTAGGAAACAAATTTCTCATCAGAAACTAATTGTTTTATAATTAACCCCACTGGAAGCAGATGTTACCAGGAAATTGCTCAAGAGACTTTTGAAGATTATGAGATTAAATTAGACCAATTATTTACTATAACCTCTAAAAATGTGTCACAGGAAACAAAAGAATTTTTGTGTCTTAACAGTGCCAGGATTCATCTTGGGTCTAAAGTATAGTAAAAATATGATTTCTCTCTGTTGTAAATTAGATGTGTTAGTTTAGGTTAGTTTAGCATGTTTCAATCAAACTAACTAAAATCAAAAGCACAAGTATAGGTGAATCAGTATAGTATTGGAATGTGAGAAAACTCTTATCTCATATTCACTCTAAGTTCTACTGAGTACTACTTAGAATACTAAGTTCTTAGGATGCTAAGTAGGATGGTGAAACTGAGCTGGGCCTTTGGTACTTAGGTAGTACTAAGTTTGTAGTACCCTAGGTATTATTACAGGAAAAATGTAAATAGATAGACCAAAAGGTATTTTGAATGATTTTTAAGTATATATGTATGTATGTGTGTATGTATGTATGTATGTATGTATGTATATATATATATGTACACTAGACTTCTAACATTCTGTGTGTGTGTGTGTGTGTGTGTGTGTGTGTGTGTGTGTGTGCGGAGAGAGAGAGAGAGAGAGAGACAGACAGACAGACAGACAGACAGACAGACAGAGACAGAGACAGAGAGTGAGAGAGAGACAGAGAGAGAGAGCCAGTCCCAGGCTTAAGCTCAGGGCCTGCTCACTGTCCTTGGGCTTTCTCAAGGCTAGAGCTCTACCACTTGAGCCTCAGCACCACTTCTGGCTTTTTTCTATGGAACCCAGGTCTTCATGCATGCTAGGCGAGCATTCTACCACAAGGTCAAACTCCCCACCCAATAATTTTTATAGATGTCATTTTACACCAAGACATGAGAAAGGGTATCAATGTATGTGAAGTAATGCACCTTCTATCTGGTGAATATAATGTAACCCTTCTATTAATTACAATAAAAAATATATGACAAAAATGTCATTTTACAGAAGAGGATAACAATGCCCAGGAAAGTCTTATAATTTGGCAAATCATCTAAAAACTTGCAAACCAAAATTGAAGTGTTTAGATTTCTTCCTGGGACATTAACAAGTCATTGAAAGTGTTTTGATCATGAAGATCACATTACCACCAAATTGTGTTGGGAAAAAAAATGCTCAGAAAATAGTAAATTGACAGATTGAGTTGAAACCCCTTTGTACAACTAGTTAAAGGCAAGTTTTTAAAATAATATTTATGTAAGAGAAGAATAGACTGAAGGAGAGACAATTTAGAGGAAGAAGATGACACAGGAGGCTATAGAAGCGCCCCAAGAAAGAGCTCACTTTGTAAAAGAATCGTGTTAACTTTGCTTCCACCAAAAGTAATTTGATTTAATATGGTCTGGTTTCTAGTTTTGTTTCTTGTTATTTATTTGTTGATTATTACTGTTATTATTCATTATCATTTCTCCAGTCCCATTGGTAACTGCTTTTCTATTCATTTTTTTCATTAGAAGAACTGGAAGCTTTCTTCAACAAGTGGTGCTGGAAAAACTGGTTAAGCACCTGCAGAAAACTAAAGTTAGATCCTTCTTTGTTACCCTGCACCAGGATTAACTCCAAATGGATCAAAGACCTCAAGGTAAAAGCAGATACACTGAAAACTTTACAAGAAGGAACAGGAGATACACTAGGTCTCTTTGGCACAGGTCGAAACTTTCTTAATAAGGACCCAGAAACACAACAAATCAGAGAAAGGCTGGATAAGTGAGACTGCATTAAACTGCAGAGTTCTGTATGGCAAAGGACATAGCTAGTAAACTACCTAGAAAGCCTACAGAGTGGGAGAAGATCTTCACTAACCATACAAGAGACAAAGGCCTCATATCTAAAATATATCAACAGCTCAAAAATTTGAATCACTCCAAAACTGATCTCCAAAGAAACAAACATCCCATTAAAAGGGAAATGGGGACCAAGACATGAGAAGGGGTATCAATATATGTGAAGTAATGCACCTTCTATCTGGCGAATATAATGTAACCCTCTAGTAATTGTAATTAAAAATATATAAAAAAAGATGGGCCAAAGAGAGTCTTCTCTAAAGAAGAAATAAGAATGGCCTATAGACACATGAAGAAATGTTCAGCATCTCTGGCCATAAAAGAAATGCAAATCAAAACAACTCTAAGATTCCACCTCACCCCAGTTAGAATGGCCATGATCAAGAAATCTAATAACAAAAGATGCTGGAGGGGATGTGGCCAGGAGGGATCACTACCACACTGTTGGTGGGAGTGTAAACTCTTTCAACCACTATGGAAAGCAGTGTGGCCGTTTCTCAAAAGACTAAACATAGAGCTCCCCCATGACCCAGCAATCCCACTACTTGGCATCTATCCAATGATCCAGAAACAAGGACATACTAAACCCACTAGCACAACAATGTTCATTGCAGCACTATTTACCATAGCAAAGATATGGAACCAACCCAGATGCCCCTCAGTGGATGATATGATCAAGAAGATGTGGTACTTATACACAGTGGAATTCAAGGCTGCCATCAGGAAGAATGGCATCACCTCATTTGTAGGGAAATGGAAGGACTTGGAAAACATCATATTAAGTGAAGTAAACCAGACCCCAAGGAACATAGGCTCAATGGTTTCCTCTTTTGTAATAATTAGTACTCATCTAGGACTCTCCTAGCAGAGGATTACAATAGTTCAAAACCTAGGCACATGAGTAATATAGGAAGTTAAACTTTACTGGTCTAATAAAGAAGCAAAGAAAATGCCCTATTTAGGACATAGGTCTTTGACTTTAACAATTTAAAGATAGTTTAAGAATGATCTGTTATAACCAGGCAAGGTGGCTCACACCTGTAATTTTAGCTACTCAGGAGGCTGAGATCTGAGGATCAAGGATCAAAGCCAGACCAGGCACAATAGGTCCTGAGACTCTTATCACCAATTAACCTCTAGAAAATGGGAAGTGGGGCTTGGCTTAAGGGTAGGGCAGTAGCCTTGAGCTGAAGAGCTCAGGGACAGCACCCAGCCCCAGGAGTAGGATGGTAGCCTTGAGCTGAAGAGTTCAGCAACAGCATTCAGGCCAAGTTCAAGCTCTAGGACCCACCAAAAAAAAAAGAAAAGAATTATCTACCATAACTCTGTAGTATACATGAAAAAGAGAAAAGGCTCCCTGTTTTGTAAGGTTAATAAAGCATAATAAACCATATATTATCTCAAATTTATCTAATAAAAAAAGTCTTTTTTTGAAAGTGGCGATGTGGCTCAAGGGGCTGAGACTTTGAGCTGAAGACCTCAAGGACACTATCCAGGCCCAGAGTTCAAGCCCCCTGGCACACACACAAAAAAAATTCTCTTTTTTTTATTAATGAGATTGTCCTCTAATTGGTTCATCATCACCATGACTACACATAGTAGTTTTCAATAGTATTTGTTGAATATATTGACAAATCATAGGATTTTAATATCCATGCTGTAACTGTTAGCATGAGGCATACAGAATTTTGAAGATGCTACAGAATTCTCACAGCTCCTCATCCAGTCTTCCTTTTGTCATTACCTTCCATCATTTGTTAACAAGTTCTCAATCTCTTCCAAAAGGAAAGAGAACAGAAAATCTAATTTCGAAGAATATGGCAATTACCTACAACCACATTCCAGTTTCTGCACATGGAAATGAGCAATCTGCTGTTCTGTACCAACCCTCTCAAACATAAAAATATAACTCTAGATGGACAGTTGTGGTTCATTCCTGCAATCCTAATCCTAACTGCTCAAGAGGCGGAGAGCTGAGGATCAAGACTGAAAGCTAGCCCAGGCAGGAAAGCCCATTAAGATTCTAACTCCAATTCACTACTAAACAGCCAAAAGTGGAGGTGTGACTCAAAGTGATGGAGCACAAAAGCTCAGGGACAAGCCAAGGGCCCAGCACACACACACACACACACACACACACACACACACGCACACACACACACACACGCACACACACACACACACTCACACACACACACACACACACACACTCACACACATAATTTGAAGGGAGGAATTTCTTCATTGCTTTGCTTTTCCAGAATGGCATGAATGAAGTGACACAGGCTGTAGTAGCCTTTGGAATCTTGCTGTTCTCCCTTAGGACCAAACTTCAAGGTGTCCATCCCAGAACACTCATCCACATTCTGTTCTTGGTTGAAAACCCGGTTGCTTTTCTCTTGAAGTCAATACATTTGTAACAAGGGACCCCTCATTTTCATTTTGTAGCGGACGCCACAAAATCTGCAACCAGCCACACATCAGGCCACATCTCATCGGTAAGGCACTACAAGGACACTTGGCAAATTTCACATGCTTTTCCATCTAACAGAAGCTATTTTTAGAGCCATAGGCTACTGAGTCGGCCAGCCCAGATCTGCAAAGGCTACAATTCCATAAATTCTTCTCTCTTCTGTCAGGAATATGAAGGTGGAGTTGAGAAAACTGGAGGAGAGATAGCATCAGAAATATGTAATCCTAGGGGCCGGGAGTTTGGCCTAGAGGTAGAGTGCTTGCCTAGCATGCACAAAGACCCAGATTCGATTTCACAGTACCACCTACATAGATAAAAAGCTGGAAGTGGTACTGTGGCTCAGGTGGTAGAGCTCTAGCCTTGAGAAAAGTCCAAGGGCAGTGTTCAGGCCCTGAGTTCAAGCCCCACAACTGGAAAATATATATCCCTCAGTACTCAGGAGGCTGAGATCTGAGCATCACTGTTGAATGGCAGCCTGGGCAGGAAAGTCCATGAGAGACTATTACCACAAATGAACCACCAGAACACTGGAAGTGGTGCTGTGGCTCAAAGTGGTCGAGCAGAGCACCCAGGCCTTGAGTTCAAGCCCCATGACTGACAGGAAAAAAAAATATTGTTTTATACTTATCAGAGGCTTATGATTGAAAAGCCTACACCTAAACTAGCTCCTGACTTTCTGATTCAGGACCTGGGAAGCAGGGAGGTTAAGAGATGATAGATGAGATTTGGCTTAGACACATACGGATATAGGTCTCCTCTTTACCACTTGCCAGGTTTGATGCCTTGGATAAGTTATTTCAACACTAACGGTAACTTCCTCCTTTACTTCTTCCTCCTCTTTTTCTCCTCCTCCTCCTCCTTTTTTGTGCTATACGTGGTATAAACTCAGGTCCTGGACACTGTCCCATAGCGTTTTCACTCAAGATGGATGTTCTACCACTTGAGCCGCAGCTCCGCTTCTGGCTTTTTGATGGTTAATTGAATATGAGAGTCTTACAGACTTTCCTTATTCAGTTTTACTTCCCTATCCAGTCTTCTGAGTAACTAGGATTACAGGTGTGAGCCACCAGCACCAGTCAGTTCTTATTAAATACTTTATAGGATACAAAGTAATTTGATGACATGGTTATAGAGTATAGAATGATTAAATCAAGGTACCTAACATATTCACCCCTTCAAGTACTTACCATTATTTCTGTACATACTAATTTTCAAATATATATATAAATATTAACTATAGTCACCATTCTACATAATATCTCACAAAACCTAATTCTGTTCTTCAGCTAAAACTTTGTGCCTCAGACCACATTTCCACCACACCTCAGGCTGTGGTAGCCACCACTAGATTCTTTGTTCCTGTGATTTCTGCCTCCTTAGATCCTATATCTGAGGTCACACCATATCCCATACTCAACTATTTCCCTTAGTATTGTCCACATTAATTCACACTGTGGCAAAAAAATTTTTTTTAAATACTACAGGCCCAAGTCACCTGCAACCAGCTAGTGGCAAGGTTTAATTGCATGAAACTTATGCAATTAACATTCAAATTTTTAAATGACAATCTTCTTTTTGAAGGATGAGTGATGTTCCATTGTATGTATATAGTTCCCCATTTTCTTTATCTGTTTAACTACTAATGACCACTGGTTTATTTCTTATTTTTTTATTTCTTTTTTTTTGTCGGGGTAATGTATAGAGGGGTTATATGGTGTGATTTTTCAGTACACAAATACAATATTACTGACCAGATCTGGATAATTAATGTCATTTCCTTATCATTACTTGTGATTGAAAGCTTGGATCTCCAAAAGGACATTTTTGTTTGTTTGGTTGATTGGCTGGTTGACTGACTAATTGACTGGGTGGGTATTTTTTTTACAATAACATACTATTTTGACTAATTTTTGTTGTCTTTAAGTAATTGTACTAAGAGGTTCCAGTTCAATGTATCAATTTATGAGTATGATGAATCTTGATCACTGTCTGTCTATCTCTTCCAACCCCAACCATCAAGTTACCCGGTTCCATGTTCACATATGGATATAGTAGGATTATATTTTCCCATCCTTCCCCAATCCATTCATGGCCCCACCTCCTCTTCTCCCTCCTCCCAACTTCCCAGTGCTCATTCTGTTACACTATGTTAGTTGTTCAAAGGACTTCCAGCACTGGAATCTTCCCTCTGTATACCATATTTCAAAGAATTTATTTTAAATGTAATTTTAAACATTACATTTAAATTACATTTAAAACATGTATTTTCCTTGAGAAAAGTATTACCTATTTTTTTTACTTCACTGCTATTCTCTGGAATACAAAATAATACAATGTGCTCCAGAAAAAATACATCTTAAATGTTCAGTGCTGTAGACTGAAGACATTGGTTCTGTGCAGTGAGTATCACCAAATGATGTCACTAAATTCCAAAGAGATGCCTTCATGGAGGACATTTGACCTAATTTATTCAAACATATTTATCATCAGTTTTCAGTTGGTGAACATGAATAAGTAATCCAGACTTTTTTTTTTCAAATTCTACCATCAAAACTCACTCTGCAGGCCAGGAGCGTGACCTAGAGGTACAGTGCTTGCCTAGCATGCAAGAAGCTCTGGGTTTGATTCCTCATTATCACAGAAAAAGTCTGAGTTCAAGCCCCATTCTGCCCTCCAACACTTTGACATTGAAACATTAACTGGATGGCTTCATGTGTTCATGGTTGTTGACTGTGATCTTTAACAGGCAATAATATTAACCAAGAGAGTGGTGTGTCAAAATGCCCAGCTTTGGAGCCAGCCTTCCTACCTTTCTCCCAAAGCTTAATTAACTCAAAGCAAGTCAGAAGGTTAGTTGTTAAGACTCTGATCGAAGCACACAAGGTCATTTCAGTCTTTTCCAAATTTTTGTCATCGTAATATGGCTCAGCAATGTTTCCCAGAATAATGACATGAGCCCTGTTATTTAGTGAGCCTGCACTTCCTTCAAAATTGGCATCAGAATCCAGACTCAGTACTTTTTTTTATTGTAATTAGTAAAAGGGTTACATGATATTTGCCAGATAGAAGGTGCATTAATTCACATATGTTGATACCCTCTCACATGTCTTGGTACCCGTTTCCCTCCCCCCCTACACCCCCCACCCGTCTTGGTTTTCCCCCCTTCCCTATCAAATTTCAAATATCCAAATACAAATAAATTCAATATATCAGATAACAAAGTGAGATACTATACCAATATGAGATAACCAAGGGACAGCAAAGGAGATGAGAGACAACATAGTACATTAAGGACAACAATCATTCATTATATGGCTTTTGTTTCAGTATCCTGGAGGTCCCTTCAATTAGCTTCATATTATATGTCCTTATGTATCAAGATTTTGCTCTATTGCAAATCTCTGCTAGTAGAGCCCAAGGTTTCTACTGATTATGACAAGTGAGGGAAACCATTGAGCCTAAGTTTCTTTGAGTCTGGCTTACTTCACTTAATATGATTTTTTCTAAGTCTTTACATTTCCTAACAAATGGGGCGATGTCATTCTTTCTGACAGCAGCATAGAATTCCATTGTGTACAAATACCACACTTGTTGATCCACTCATCAACTGAGGGACATCTAGGTTGGTTCCATATCTTTGCTGTGGTGAATAGTGCTGCAATGAACATTGTTGTGCTAGTGGGTTTAGTATGTCCTTGTTTCTGGGTGGTTGGGTAAATGCCAAGTAGTGGAATTGCTAGGTCATAGGGGAGTTCTATGTTTAGCCTTTTGAGGAACTGCCACACTGCTTTCCATAGTGGTTGAACGCAGACTCAGTACTTTTTTTCATATATTTTTATTGTAACTAATAGAAGGGTTACATTATATTCACCAGATAAAAGATGTATTACTTCACATATATTGATACCCTTTCTCATGTCTTCGTCCCCATTTCCCTCCCCCCACCCCCGCCCCTCATCTTGTTTTCCTTCCTTCCCTATCTGACTTCAAATAACCAAATACACACACACACACACACACACACACACACACACACATATATATATATATATATATATATATATATATATATAATATATCAGATAACCAGGTGAAATGCTGTAACAATATGAGCTAACCAAGGGTCAGCAAAAGAGATGAGAGATAACATAGTACATTGAGGGCAACAATCACTCATTATATGGCTTTTGTTTCTAGATCCTGCAGGTCCTTTTATTTAGCTTCATTCTATATGGCCTTATGTATCTAGGTTTTGTTCTACTGTAAATTTCTGCTAGGAGAGCCCAAGGTTTCTACTGATTATGACAAATGAGGGAAACCATTGCAGACTCAGTACTTTTGAAGATATATCATCTATTTCCTTTATTTCATGGTCCAAAAAACTGAGACCAGATAGTCATTGCTCAAAGTACCAATAGATCTGGGCCTAGAACTCATCTCCTAACTCCTGCTTGAGTTCTTTTCATTAGGAAATAAAGCTACTCTTGCAAAACCACTGGCTCATCACAGAAAGCCAAATAATGCATATTCTTACTTACAAGTGATTGCTGTAGAGTCAATGCCAAGCTGAGCATTGGCTGCTCACATCTGTAATTCTACTTCCTCAGGAGACTGAGTTCTGAGAATCATGGTTCAAAGCCAACCCAAGTACGAATGCCCATGAGACATTCCTCCCACGCTCACCTGGTTAGCATGAGCCCCCGTCAAGCACATCACTTCCCAGCTCCTGCGGGGCCACCTGCTGCAGCTTCTTGGAGTCCCAAGCCACATGCACAGTCAGCTCTGTGCCAAAGGCTGCCAGCTTCCTCCAGCAGGCCATGCCCATCAATCAAATTATAGGCTTACAGGCAAGGAGGAACTGACTCTGTGCCAGTGCTTTCTTCAGGACTGGTGTGTGCCATCTTCCCTTCCCAGCTGCCTGCTCTGCACACTTAGAACTCCATTGCCAGACACAGACCAGAGCCTCTAGAAATTGTGCAAAGTACGTGTGTGTGTTGGTTTGCTGCATGCTGAAGAATTTAATTATGCATATATGTATTTGTGTGTGTGGCTCTGTGGAGAAAACTTTGGCTGGTATGTATATATAATAAAGGAGCCAGATGCTGCCAGTTCACACCTGTAATCCTAGCTACTCAGGAGGCTGGGATCTGAGGATTGAGAGTCAAAGCCAGTCTGGGAAGGAAATCTATGAGACTCCTATCTCCAGTTAACCAGCAAAAACCCCAAAATGGAGCTGTGGCTCAAATGTCAGAGCACCAGCCTTAAGTGGAAAAACTAAGGGACAGTACCCTAGCCCTGAGTTCCAGCCCCAATTGAAAGAAAGAAAGAAAGAGTGAAGCAGTGTGCCCTGTGTTGCTTGTGGCTTTTGTCTAATGGTCCCCAGAAACAAACAAACAAATTAGTAAATAACAATGAATAACTATAAATACAACTTTTTGCCAGGACTGGGAACTGGTCCTGAGCTTCTTTTACTCAAAGCTAGCATTCTACCACTTGAGCCACTGCACCACTTCTGGCTTCTTCTGTGTATGTGGTACTGAGGAATCAAACCCAGGGCTTCATGCATGCTAGGCAAGCACTATACCCTAGGCCATATTCCCAGTCTTTATTCAATTTTCTTAAAGGAAATAATGATAACATAGTGGAAAACTGCAGTAAGGAGCATTCTTGTTACAAAGCAGCCAAAACTTTAGCAATACTGCAGCTTGCAAAAATGGGCAAAGTAGAAAACATTTTTAATGAACTAGATAATCTAGCCAAGAAGATTTCTGGACAGGGGACTAAAAGTACCACCTGTCTTCTTTTTCCTGCTTACAGAAAAATACAAGAGGAGAGAAGAGATAGACAGAGGAGAGAAGAGATAGACAGAGGAATATCCACTGAATTTTAAGAATATAGGATCTACTGTGTTCAAAAATGAAATTCTAATTCACAGTTCTTTCGAGATTCTCAAATTAAGAAATGACTTCCAAGCTAACTGCAGTGAAGATCTGTAAGCTATTTGGATAAACCCTGAGAAAGACCTAAGGCTGAAGAAACCATTTAATAATAGTTTCAAAACTGAATCTCATAAATTCACTCCTTCAAACAAAAGACCTTGTGAGACTCAGTGTGGTGCTATTTTCCAGTAGCCTTTCAGGAAGAGGGTGGAAAAGAGAAGCTCAAAAGCTAAGTGACAGCACCCAGGACCTGAGTTCCAACCCCAGTGTGGGCACAGTTTTGGTTTTTTGTTTTTGGTGTTTTGTTTTTTTTAATTCTGTAGTCAGAGTAAAGTATAGAGGTGTTACAGTTACATTCGTCAGGTAATGTATACATTACTTCTCACACACTGATACCCCTTCTCATGTTTTTGTCCACATTTCCCTCCCCCCACACCCTCCCAATCATCGTGTTTTCCCCACTTCCTTCCCTATTTCAAGTAAACAAATAAATGGATATACAATACACCAGGTAAATGAAAACTGAAAGTAGACTTAGAAGACAAAGCCAAGAGCTCACAAGGCAGAGGTTAAGATGCTTACAGAATCAATCATTCCCAGATTGTAGGCTGAGCCCTAATAGAGGAATTGGCAATACACATGCCTGGCTGGATTTCAGAATTGCCATAGGCCAAGAACCACCATTTTCTGACTTATCACTGCAGGACAGAGAACAGACTTCAGTAATCAATCTCCAAAGTGTTCTTTACCTCCAGGCACTCCTGTCCGGTACAATCCTTCCTAGGAAGAACAGGGGTTGTTCCTATATATTGTTACATAGGAAAACCTGACACAAAAAGAGGGTGTTGCTTCAGGGACTGGGGCACAGAAAGTAGTTCAGATTTTTTTTTTCTTGGTCTGTGAGTTCATTCGATTTGGGGAGAGGTAGTTATCATCCAGAGAAACTCAAACAATTTCAATTATAAGCCCCACTACAAGAGGAATAATGAGAAAGCCACCTTGGAAAGGCTTCGTCTGGCCTCTGCCAAGATTTCAGGTCAATGGCAGCCAGCCCCAGCTGACATGTGACAGAAATATCATGAGATGCTGCAGAATTCGTAACCCAAAGAAGCATAAGACAGAATAAACATTTATTAATCTAGTAAACCACTCAATTTTAGGCTGATTTCTGACATAAGGAGCAAATGCTAAACATACCAAGTTTGAAGAGCTAGGTTTTATTATATTCTGACAGAATAGATGGCATATTTCTGTGATGATTACTGGCAAGATTCAGGCTGCATAGGCCAATAAATAACACTTTAGATGGATTTTAACATTAAAGCTCTTTTTCTTTTTTATTGTTTAATATTTTTATTAGGGTGATATATAGGGGATTATAGTTACAATTGTAAGATGGTAAGTACATTACTTCTTGAACATTTAACATTGAAGTTTTAATGTAAAAGTTCATGTTACTGGGCACCAGTGACCCATGCCTGCAATTCTAGCTACTCAGGAGGCTGAGGTCTAAGGATTACAGTTCAAAGCCAGCCCAGGCAGGAAAGTCTCGGAGACTCTTATTGCCAATGAACTACCAGAAGCCAGAAGTGCACTGTGGCTCAAGTGTTACAATGCTAGTGTTCAGCACACACACACACACACACATACACACACACACACACACACACACACAGCTCAGGAATAGGACCCAGCATACAGAATGAGAGAGAGAGAGAGAGAGAGAGAGAGAGAGAGAGAGAGAGAGAGAGAGAGAGAGAGAGAGAGAGAGAGAGAGAGAGAGAGAGAGGTTGAATTCCAAGAGAACAACTAGCTGTGTGTACCTTAGAGACTGATGTGAGGAACTGAGTGTAATGGGAGATCATTGGAGATTTCAGGTCAGGACAATGACCCCAATAAATGTATGTATATAGAAGTACAACTCTTTTGCAGTTCCTATAAATTACAGTCAGACCTCTTCTATCTTTCCAGTTAATTTTCTGGAAACTGTATCTGCCTTCATACAAAGTCAAGCTCCTAACATTAGCATTCCACGCTAACCCAGACTTGTCCAAGAACTCCAGAGGCTTTCATAATTCAATTCCATTTCACTCAGGGCTCAATTATTTGCCCAAGTGCCTGGAAGAAGGGAGAGAATGAAAGGACTCTCATTCACTACTAGCACCATAACTAACTCCACCTTCACAGACTGCCTGCACAATTGGGAGATAACTGTCCATTGCTAACGTAAACCCCCTCTCCCCCAGGATATATCTAATTCGTGGCCAGAATGGTCCCTTGCCCTGGCATTTCAACTCTGTTTCTCTCTAAGTCCAAATGCTAAGCCATTTTTCCTACACAACCACCACTTGGGTGCCTTGTTTCCAAAAGATGTCAACTGCACACTGCTCAAAATCAGTCTCTCTCTCCTCCTTCAGTTATCAGCCCAGGGGATAACTGAGCCCAAGTCAGTGCCATTCCATTCCATTAAGGCCCTAAGTGAGACATCAGTGTATTCACAGAAACCTGGTCTCTAGCAGGTTCTCACTGAGCTTCGTAATTACCATCATTTTACATTTGGGAACACATATCAAATGGCAAAAAAGAGTTATGGGCTAAGCATAATTTTGGTCCTTAGCAATTTGTAGAGCCTTGAAATTAAATTCTATTACCTTTCCTTTCTCATGGAAAGGCCTGAGTGCTGTGTTTATGCTAGGTGATTATTAAACGTGAGAATGGATGAGTCACGTTTTCCCCATTAACGCTGAGCTGCATGTGTTATAAATAGGCTTTTTCTATCAGTAAGCAAGACAGAGCAAGGCAACTGCACTCGGGGAGAAAGAAAGGGGATGTGGCTGCTTCACATAGCATTTAAAAGTTCCACACAATGTTTTAGAAGAAGGAATGATTTGCCTTCTAAAAGAGTGAGTGTGGTTTGGGGGCAGTTAGCATTCCCGCCTTCTCGACCTTATCCACATTGTGCCCTCTGATGCCCACCACAGAGTCTCTACGAGGCTGCATTGATCCCTTCACAAACCTCTGCCATCACAAACCACAGAGGTGCCTGCCATGGAACCAGATTCCCCAGAGGAGGCTGATTGTAAACAACGTTCTTCCCCTTCTTTAAACGTTCTTTCTCTTCTGTCTTTCTCTCACTTCTTCATGCATTCATTCTCTTTTTTCATTGCAATCTCACAGTAGGTCATGATCATCTCTACAAACCTAATTCCTGAAGATTAACCATGGGGACAAAAAGGTATCCTAGAAGCTCATCTTCCTGCTTTCCTCCCCTTCCTTTTCCTCCTCCCATCCTCTCTTCTTCTCCCCCTCCTCCTTTCTTCCTCCCCTCCCCATCTTCTTCCTAGTCCCCTAATCCCTCATCTTTCTCTACTTTTCCTCCTCCACTTCCTCCATCCCTTCTTCTTCCTCCTCCTTTATCCCTCTTCCTCCTTCTCTCCTTCTTCCTTTTCACTTTTTTCCTCCTCCGACCCCTCCTTCTCTCCCTCCTCTCTCTCCTCCTCCTCCTTCTCCACTTCCTCTTCTTCTTCCTCTTCTTTCTCTTCTTTCAGAAATACCATGCCCTTTGACAGCTAACTACTTAAATACACCTCAAGCCATTTGATTTCTAATTAACCTTAACTTCCTTCCCACTTTTACCCAGGTGCTGAAACCAGTTTCACTAAAAATGTGCACTTCCAATTCTTGCTTCCCCTACCCTCACCCACCTCCCCCAACCCAAACCCTTCTGCACCACAAAGTCAACAACACTGAGTCCTGACAGCCCAGCAACCTTCCTTGAAGCTCTTTCTGTAGAGTCTCTCACTGCCTAGGTAACCAAGAAAGCCCTGCTATATAATCAGTGTGACCGTGGGTGTCTTGTCAGTCACTCAGAAAGAAAGCACATTCTGGAGAAGAGCCTGGTAATGTAAGGAAGTTTCCTCAGCAGGTAGCTTGCTGCCTCCCCCAAGACCCCCCCCTCCCCAACTCCCTGTGAGCACTGCCTTGCCTGGGCCCTGGGGCCCTGCACCTGTCGTCCTCTCATTTCCTCCTTCTGATTCCACGGGACTGGTGGCCAGATTCCTGTCTTCCCACACTGGCGACAGCAACTGACCCCCTACCAAAGGGCAGTTGGCTGACAAAAAAAAAAATGGAAGGCCTCATGCACCAGAAGAGGGTCTTAAGTTTCAGGAAATAGCTGCAAAGGCCACACTGGGGGCCCGGTAAACAGCTGATGGCAGGCTGGACTTCCACACCGAGGTGGAATAGCTAGACTCCCTGGAACCAGAGGCTCATTAGCTCGGCTTTTCCTGGGGATAATGGCTGTAATCATTTGCTCTCCCTATGGGGGCTTTGTCGCTGTCAAAGATAACCAGGACAATTTACCACCAATGACTCTGAGCACAAATCTGCGGGGTTCAAGATGGACAATCCCACTCATTTATTTCCTCCAAGCCCACAGCCCGGGGCTCTCAAACGACACAGCCCACAAGAACTGAGTCTATAGAGCTATGTACAATAATATTACACCTTGTCCTAAGGGCTCCTGTGGAGGATTCAATGGCCCGTGCTTAGCCCCACATGGGGGCTTTGTGGAAACTGGGACTTACAAGGGCATCCTGCCACTGAACCATATGCTAGCTCCATTTAGAGACAAGTCCCAGGAAGCACAGCTGAGACAGAACCACACAGTACGAAATGTGCTCTAAGAAGAATACTAGTTTAGGTTCAAATCATAGTTCTGTGGGGAGAGAGACAGAGGCAGGGGCAGAGAGATCAAACACAACTAGATCAACTCCACAATATGGTAGACAGAGAACTTTCCTCTGGAAAGTTTGTTCTTTCCAGTGATTTTAATGGTGGGGGGGGGGGGGGGAAGAGACCATACAATCACAAAATGTGAGAGCAGAAAGAAATATAAGCAATTTCATTTTACAATGGAAAGAAAGTAGACATCAACACCACACACACCCTCACACTCAGTGAGGTGGTAGCCAGTGGCCCAGTCCTGTCATCCTGGCTAGTCAAGAGGCTGAGGAGATTTGAAGCTAGCCCAAATAACAAAGTCCATAAGACTCTTATCTCCAATTCACCCCCCAAAGACTGGAAGTAGAGGTGTAACTTAAGTGCTCGAGTGCCAGCCTTGAATGGAAAAACTAAGGGAGAGTATCCAGGGCCTGAATTCAATCCCCAGTACTGGCACACACGCGCACGCACACACACACACACACACACACACACACAAGTGTCTATAGGTTGTGGAAGACACAGGTAAATCCAGGGAAGAACATATTTCTCTCTCTGTGGGAGATATTTGCCCAAAGATCAGAGAGACAAAAATAAAATCAACATTGCTTCATTTCCCAAAAATGTTCTAGTGTCAACTCTACCTGGCCCAGAAGATTGCAAACTAAAATAAGGATCCCACGTATAAAATGATATTACTTGATGCCTAATAAAATGACCAAATGCTTTCCTGGAGATCTTTGGAAAATGTGACAATAACTTCGTGCCATTTGCCAGGCATGTCTCCTGCCCTGTTATCCTCTCAGAAGTAATATAAGACATGAATGATGGAGAGAATGAATGAAACCAGGCAGAGGGTTTTACAGACAAATTCATGTGGGTCTCTGACAGTAAAATATATAATCAAAGAAACATACTACTAAACAATACAGATTTCTTTCTTTCCCAAAATTTGTCGAAATGCTACACAGGCTTCTTTCTACTTCTAAAACTTCCATTCCCAGTTGACACTCTAGTAGTTTATACTCTGCGCTATACTTAGGGGCCATCTTCATCTACAAGCAGTTGGAGAATTCCAGGGAGTCCTCAGCGCCAAATTCCAGGACATGATGCCAATGTCACTGCCCCCAACTTCTCTTTTTAAAATAAATGTGCTATATTAGAAGGCCCTAGTTATCAGAAAGAATGGCACTTTTAAATGTAATGTAGGCTAAACTTATAAACTATAAAACTATAGCAAACTCTTTTTTTTAGATATTTACTGGATTTATTTACATAATTAGTAGAAAGCAGTTTTAAAAATATGTATTACATTTGGTTCTAGAAATGACAGAAAATAAAAACTGATACATTATGTTAGACAGTTTTAGAAAGGAATCTCTATCCTTTCACACCAGAGAAAATTTTACACAAATGTCAGAAATGAAAATACCTAAGCAGTTGGTGACAAGGATACATATTACTGACTGAAGGAGCCCTTGTAAATTGCTTCTCTCTCTGCCATTATTTATTTTTAAGCAAATATCAGACCAGTGCAGCCTACTGAACATAAAAGGCACCTAGAGTAATCTTTAGACCTTAAAACAACAAGAACAGCTATACACATTTACATCTAGAAAAAAGCCCTACCAATGCAATTCTTTTGAAAGATACTGATAATAGAAATGTAACAGGTGCCACAAACTAAAAAATATGGAAATGCTTACCCAAATCTGGTACATGAATTACATAATGGCAATCATTCTTGTTTATAGATGCCTTAGTACCATTTAAATCAATGTGAGAACTGCATTTACACTCTTACGTAGGGACTCTCAATCATTCATAACCAAGATTTGTTTCACTTGTTCTTTTTTTTCCCACTCCTGGGCTTGGACTTGGGGCCTGAACACTGTCCTTGGGCATTCCTCAAGGCTAGTGCTTTGCCACTTGAGCCACAGCACCACTTCTGGCTTTTTTCTGTACTGAGGAATTAAACCCGAGTCTTCGTGCATGCTAGACAAGCAACTATAGAAAACTCTTTAAAAATGTTTAGAAACACTTTTTAAAATGTTTGCCTAATTTTAAAGGAATTATTTTTTAGATCGAGTGTATAAAGGGATAAACTTATAGGTCTATAATTCTGGAAAAGCAATCTGTTTTGAAAACACATACAACACACACAAACACACACACACACACACACACACACACATTTCACATCTTCGAAGAGGCATTGTGTGATCTAACTTAACTATGCATTTCACCCCCACAGCTCTAACCAGTAAATGAAAAGTTCTGCTTCACTTTCCCTACAGCAGTGAAGTCAATCTAGCATGCTATTTGCTATCTTTTTACATGTCATTCTGGGGTCCAAGAAAGCAGAATCCATGCCCGTGCATCTCATTATTCTGACACCAGCTCTTTGTTCAGTAACTAACTCATGGTTAATACACTATACGTATCTGCCCACAACCATCATGACATTCAAGTGTATAGCACTGAAATGTTTCGCTTTGTGGAGAGAGGTTTAGATTTTAGGAGAGTGAGTTATCCTACTCTTATTCAGTTATCAGCAACAGGTCTGAAATCAGCCACACAGGCATGATCACGTGATCACCTGACACACGCTATGTCAAATACAATTTCCATCATACACATCCTTCCTTAGGGAAACCACGGCTTCTTTTCATACTGGAGTCAGTTGACCTCTCAGTAACATGGAAGTGCTTCATTAAGTTCACATTCCTTCTAGATCATGGGAAATGTTTTACCACTTAAAACATCATCCAGTTAGATCAGAATATTTGGGAAGGAGGTAGAATTGGAAATAGACCTAAACTCTTTTAGGTCTATCTAGAACCATCTCTTGGTTAAATGGGATAGGAAGGGATAGAAATCCTGTGGGAGAAATGGTCTTCATTTAAGTAATGAGGATAAAACACAGGTAACCGCTAAGAATTTTGCACACATTTGGATGAAATGGAAAGCATGAAACTAGCTGTGATGTGGGATGAATTTGCATACTACTCATGTCAGGATGTAGGCTGCAGGCTCCAAATGGGGTAGCTAGCACTCCTGGTTTGGCAGAATTAGGTCCAAGAGCTATGGACAGAAACAGGAATCCAAAGGGCAGGAATATGGTTGTGGGAGGTCAGGACTCTCAACTAAGAAATTTTCTTGAAATTATGCATTTCCTCTTCTGGGGGATTACTTTACTCCATGATAAGGCTGTAGCCATCGCTCACCTTCACCAGACCACAGACCTGGAAAGTCATAGAGATGATGAAGGATGCAGCAACAGCTATACTCATCATGGACTCTCTAACCCATACAGAGCATACACACCACTTCTAAAATTCCTAGACCCTTCTTTTGGTCCCAGAAGCCTCCCATGCTTTCCATATCCTTTGCTGAAATTCTGTTTCCCATTCTGTTATGCTCAGAGGTCGCTTCCTGGGGTTGGGTCTTTTTCTCCTTCTTTAGAGGCTCTGATTAGGCTCTACATGGAGCCTCTTCTACTGCCTTGGGATTGGCTGGTGGTTGGTTGGTTACTTGGTTTGGGCAGCCTTAGGATTTAAGCTCAAGGTTTTGTGTTTGGTAGGCAAATGCTTTACCACTTGGGCCATGCCTCCAGCTCGTCTACTGGATTTCCCAGCTCTTCTTCAAGATCTGAGATCATGTTTTTTAAGCTTGAAATCTGAAATACTTGGTGTGTGTGTGTGTGTGTGTGTGTGTGTGTGTGTGTGTAACCAGATCCAAAGCTCAAGTATGTATCTATCTTTTCAAAGACCTCTTATATTAGCTTAAGTTTCTACTGCTAGAAATGCCTGGAATCCCAAAATCCAAAGACCTGCTCCAAATTCCAGAATTTTCTCCCATTTCCCCTGGAAGCCCATCTGCAGTACCCTAGTAACACAACATCCCCCAAGAGTATGCAAATCAGCTTTCCCCCTACCCTGGCTCTCTTTCACCCTTTTCTAGCTAAGTGAAAATGGAAGAAGCATCAATGTGGTGTCTTTTACGTTTTGAAGTAACCGAAAGTGAGAAACAGATAAGCTCAAATTAGTTGCCCAGTTCTTTGCTTATTGAACAATCTTACATGAAATGAAAGAAAAAACCTTATTATTTAAAAGAGGGAGGAAGGAGAACGAAGTAAAGTAAATCAGTGGCTTGGGCTTCATTTGGTAAATTAAAACAAAAAAAAAAAAAAAACCTCTGAACATAACTCAGCTAACATTTAGGACTTCTCTGTAGGAGTGAATATTTCTCCCAAGTAGAGAGGTCAGTGAGCTGCTGTGTGACCTCTATTCTATCAGCTAGAACATTTTGTACTTTAATAGAATGAAGCTTGGAAATAAATCTAAACTGTGAGTTGTTTTCTGAAAGAAGATCTTGCAGTCCGCTTTGGTGGAATGTCAAGACATAGGGGAAAAAAAAGATTGTCAGTAAACAAATGCACAGAACTGAATCATCGCATTCTTTTTTGTGTGTGGACAAACCCGTCTTTATTTCAAGCCCTATGTTAGGAAGTCACGGCCTCTCCTCTTTATAAATAACTTGGCATTTGGAGGCAGCCATTTAAAATGCTGTCTAAGAACTTCTCGATGCATTGCTCGGCTGTGGACTCATTGCATACCACTTGTTTGCGTTCCTCTCGTCAGCATGGACATTTGCACTGGGTAAATTGGTGGGAAGAGGAGGCAGATTGAAGAGTCACACAAAGCTCCACACACAGAGGTGGGAAGAGGAGGCAGACTGAAGAGTCACACAAAGCTCCACACAGAACTGAAACTCTGCTACCTTGCTGGAAACGTGTACCACCTTCAATAGCTCTGGAAACATAAATCTCCCAGTAGGACAAAGTAAAAATGCACTTTCATATTCTCTTACGCCAACACATTTGGTCAATTCAAAGGCAGGAAAATGAACCGGCCCACACCCTAAAAAGATTATGATTCTTATTTCATTCATATCTATTTTCAAAAGATGTGTAAGTAAAGGATGGCGATAAGAATAGAGCTCTAGGAGACTCAAATGGTCAATTAGACAAAGTTTAGTTATGTTAATAAAGCCCTGGACATAATTAACCAGAGATATCCATCTAGTTTAACCTTTGCTTCCAACTGCATTTCTGTTCTTACTCTATTCCAGAGCTACCAGTTTACTATTGTGGTATCACAATAGCTTCAGATTTCATTTTTAAGAATTCCAGGGCCCATGAGGAAAAAGAATAGGCTGTTCTTTAGAATTCCACTTCCAAGGGAATTTATCGTTGAATTGTTTTTAAATTTCTCTTCAAGAAACATTTTTGTAGGATTAAAATTAAGTGTATACCACAGAATATTTTGATTGCTGACATTTGAAATAGGTAGATGATGGTCAAATGATATAGGGACAAAAGAACAGTGCTCTATCTGGCCTGGATTTTACAGCTTTAATGCCACAGAAAATAAGAACTCTAGCAGAAGTCTGGCTTCTAGGATCCTACAGATTTGTTCGTAGCAACTGTATGTATTTTCTTGGAACTGTGTGTGTGTGTGTGTGTGTGTGTGTGTGTGTGTGTGTGTGTGTGTGTGTGTTTAGTAGTATCTCACCCACATGGCTGCATGACTATACAGTGTTTGCCCTAAAAACACATTAAGCAAATTAATACCTATACTGGGAAGGAAGGCAGGAGGAGGGGAAAGAGACAGAGAGAGAGACAGAGGAGAGAGAGAGAGACAGAGACAGAGAGACAGACAGAGACAGAGAGACAGAGACAGAGGAGAAAGAAGAAAGAAGGAAGAGAGAGAAAGAAAGGAAGAAAAAAGGAAGAAAGAGGAGAGAGAGAGAAAGAGAGAGAAAGAGAGAGAGAGAGAGAGAGAGAGAGAGAGAGAGAGAGAGAGGGGGGGGGAGGGAAGGGAGGGAAAGAAAGAAAAGAAACCCAAAAGAATTCCTAATGACAAAATGACAAAAAATTTTACATACTACATTAAAACTCAGTAGAGCTGGGAAGCAAACAATGTTTGAGATTTTTTTATGTTCTTTTTTAAAAGCCTATCTCTTCTTTAAATGTTCCTTTAAAAAAGACAAAGCACACTTAATGGGTCTCTTCTCTAGGAGATCCACTAAATATTTTAGAAGTAAACTTTTCCAGTTGGCATCTTTTAAAACACTTATTTCCAAAACTGTACAAGCTAGAATTACAATTGTCTGGAATTCAATCTCTCAGTAAGCAAAATCTCAGAGCCTTCATTGTTAATAGTGATATGGGCTGAAGAGCAGGCACCCTGACAGCTGGCTGATTTTTTTTTCCCAATGAAATTCATTTTAATGTGACTGGTTCACACCCTGGCTTGTAGTGATGGTTCTGTACAGAAGTTGATCTAATTGGATAACCTTATAGAATATTTCCATAATAACCAAACCATCCAAGATTCCCATAGTGGATCTGATGGCAAGACTACTGGACAGGAAATGGACTGTTACCCTGCCCAAACCAGTCAGTCCATCTTATCCTGCTCTTAAAATGTTGGAAAAGAAGACATCTGATAGTTTCTTACTCATGTGAAGGGATGGGACTGGGTTTTCTTCTGAACAAGACAATTTCATTAGTAGGTTATTCATATAGAAAATACACTCCACAAACCTAAAAGCATTGAAAGAAATAACATACTTTTCTCACAACTTGACTTGTACACTAAGATTAAATAATTCTAACAATAATAATAAAGTCACAATACATGAAGTAGCTATTATGCTCTGCTTAATTACCAAATATTCATTTAGTCTCTCTCTCTCTCTCTCTCTCTCTCTCTCTCTCTCTCTCTCTCTCTCTCTCTCTCTCTCTCTCTGTGTGTGTGTGTGTGCGTGTGTGTGTGTGTGTGTGTGTTAGTATGGGTCTTGAACTCAAGTTCTCTCACTTGGCTTTTTCCTTCAAGGCTGGCATTCTACCATTTGACTTATATCTCTGCTTCCAGATTTTTGCTCATTCAAGATAAGAGTCTCAGCCTTTTCTTGTCTAGGCTAGATTTGAACTACAATACAGTTGCTAGGATTACTAGTTTGAGCCACTGATTCCAGGCTTTCATTTAGTCTTGATATACAAATTTTATAAGACATTTGTTATTCCCACCAAGTTACACTTGATGAAGCAAACTCTCTTCTATATTAAGTAATTTCCCACGTTTATCCACCTACTAAGAGAAAAGGTTGGGAAAGAATCCCATGTCTGTCTGCTCTTAAAACCACCCACAGAAGGGGGGAAAACAAGAAGATTAGGAAGGGATATGGAGAGAAAAACTGGGACAAAAACATGAGAAGGGGTATGAATGTGCAAGAAGTAATACACCTACTACCTAATGAATGTAACTGTGATCCCTCTATACATTATCCTGACAATAAAATTAAAAAATAAATAAATAAATAAATACCTACAGCCAGGCACAATGACTCATGCTTGTAATCCTAGCTACTCAGGAGGCTGAGATCTAAGGATCGTGGTTCAAAGCCAGCCCGGCACTAAAAAGTTCATGCGATGCTAATCTCCAAATAATCACTAGAAAATTGGAAGTGGCACTGTGGCTCAAGGAGTAGGGCCTTGAGCTGAAAAGCTCAGGAACAATGCCCAGGCCCAGATTCAAGCCCCATGACTGACCAAAAAAAAATGCATTTATTAACTTTTTATGGAAGAAAAAACAAGGATTTGGCATGTGTGATATAGCTAAAATTCATAAGGACTATGTAAGGCATTTGTCATATGTATACATGTATATAAACACAGACCAACAGATAATGTATACACACACACACACACACACGCCAGTATGAGGTCCCTTGGAGGTGTGGCATACTGGCTAAGAAATCTGCACATGAAAATGTCTTTGATGATCTAGGAAATCAAGACCTATGATGACAATATGTCCCCATCCCACCCACGATACATCCTCTTCATTAATTAAAGTCCTATTTGTCTGAATGTAAGCCCGTAAGCCTAGCTCAGCTGTCCTCTCTACGAGAGTGACTTAGCTGGCATTTCTTCTATCCTGGATCTAACTTTGGTGACCTTTCTCTTTTTTCCAAGTGTTTGCTTACCTTCTATCTACCTCCTGTCTTCTCCACTAAGAGGAGTGTGTATGGCTTTATTTGTCTCTCTCTCTCTCTCCAGCACATGACATACTATAGTAATAGAGTCTGTGTTGTAATGCATGTGTCCTCTGACACCCTCTGTGGTGACATCCCTTTACAATTCCACAAACAGTTCCCAAATTGCATTGGTGAGATGGCCCACTGCTCTTTGACAAGCCTTAGGAGTAAAGATATTTGAAGTCTAAATATTAGCACCAGAAGCCCACATGTCCAAATCTGGATATCCAGTAGAGCCATGAAATAGGCACTTCTTTCCTTAACGGTCAACTTCTCTTGGCACTCACCATCCCAGCACAAATGAAAGTTATTTATTTTGCTAATTAAAAATAAAGGGGAAAGAAAAATGGAATGTCACAACTTCAGTAAATAAAAGGGACCCCTTCATTAAATCATACGCAAAAAAAACTGTCCAACTACTCAAATGTTGAAATTTATAATCAGTTACTCTTTAAAAATCACAACTTTCTGGAAAAATAGTAGGAAAATCTTTTTAAGTTAAAACTAAAAGAAAAAAAAAAGCAAAGAACAGCCAAAGTTTTCAAGTTCAGAATCCAGGTGAGTATCCACAGAGGCCATTTGAATCATTTTAAGCAATATTACAGGTATCATTCAAAATATTTTTCCTTTCAGGAATATTGCTCCGACCTAACTATTTTAAAAAATCATATTGAATTAACTAAAAATGAAAGTGTAAAGTGAAGGTTTCACCATGGAATAGTGGGTTTTAATCCAGTCTTCAAAACAATACTGAGGAAAGGGCGTAGTCCTTAGCAGGCCAGCAAAAGAAAGGAAATGAATAAGACAAAAGGACCTCAGCTAAGGCTCTTAACTCAAAACAAATACACTTAAAGTTAATTCAAGATAGCCTTTCTATCATCCTGTTACATGCAAATTGTTCACAGGCATGTATACCACAAGATTTGGATAGGTGACCAGTAAATTTATTGAAGACAATGCACTGTGCTCAAGTACTTAGAGTACTTGATCTTTGTGAATACCATGGAGTATTAGTCTCTTGGTTTTGCCTATAGCTTACAGTAAGGTAATGCTTACTGTAGGACTAGTTATTTCCATGTCCATTTGCAACCTGAGGAATGAAAATATTAGCCCTCAAATATATTAAGTATTAACTCTCATGTTTTATGCACATAAGAAGAGAAATAAATTGTGGAATTGGTATGCTGAGTGTTTAAGGGAGAATATGTGCTAGGTTATTTTGGTTCATTAATAGGTTGTGTTTTTTTTTAATCTGTCGTTATTTTTGACAGGGTGTTAGGTAACTAAGGTTGTGTTCAGAAAGCAGCTGCATCTTTTATCTTGAAAAATCCAAACAATTGGTTTCATTAAATATCCTTTTTCACTAAATAGAACAGTTGTTTGACCTCCAGGAGACTCAGCCTGAAAGAGCTATATAAATGTTCAAAGGGAATACAACACACTGAACCACATGAGCTATGTAATGTGCTAGGAGAGTTTGTTTTTCCTTTTCCTTTTTCTTTCTTTTTTCTATTGTTAAACCTTTAGAAAAAATAAATAACTTAGAAAAAGTAACTACTTCTCAACCCACTAAGTAGCCCTAAAATCTCCATTTCTAAGGTATTTTGGGGGATTTGTTCTGTTTTGCTTTGCTTTTTGCTGTCTTGTTTTGTTTTGTTTTTGTGCCTGTCCTGGGGCTTGAACCTAAAGCCTATATACTGTCTCTGAGCTTTTATTTTCTACCACTTGAGTCACAGCTCCATTTCAGGCTTTTTTGGTGATTAATTGGATAAGAGTCTCAAAGGCTTTACTGCCTGAGCTGGCTTTGAACTTTGATCCTCAGATTTCAGCCTCCCGAATAGCTGGGATTCTAGGCATAAACCACCAGCACCCAACCTACCAAGATTTTTCCAAACACTTATAATACAGAGAGGAAGAAAATAAAACTCCCAACTGCATAGAGTTTGAATTCTAGAAGAGAGATGATAAACAACAAAATATACTTTATGATTTTTAGAAAACAGTAAGAGCTATGGATTGAGAAAGAGGAGGAAGGAGGGAGAAAGAGAGAGAAAGGAGAGAGGGAGGAAAGGAGGGAAGAAGGGAAGAAATAAAAATAGACCAACTCCTCTCTTCTATAACTAACCCACTGTTATGGTTCAGTTGTAAAATGTCTGCCATGAAGGTTTATGGATTGAAGGCTTTGTCTTCAGATGCTTGTGCTATTATTGAGAGGCCTCTGCCTTCATCAGTGGGTCAGTACTTCCTGGACTTATAATTTGATGGCATATTGAAAGGTGGTAGAAATCTAGGGGGTGAGTCCTGGCTAGAGGAAGCAGATCACCCACCAGGAATGAGAGTTTGAAGACTGTATTGTCTCTGACTTTTTCCTACTTGCTCCTCTCGGCTTCTCCATTGTACTCTGCCCTATCATGGCCCAGAAACAGTGAAACCAGTGCACTGTGGACTGAAAACTCAGAAACAGTGAGCCAAAAGAAATCTTTCACCCTTGAAGGTACTTTCCTCAAGCATTTCTCTTTTTTTATTGTTGGGGTAATGTATAGAGGGGTTACAATTACATTCGTCAGGTAGTGGGGTGTATTACTTCTCACACATTGATACCCCTTCCCATGTTTTTGTCCCCATTCCCCCCCTAACACCCCCTCCCAATCATCTTGTTTCTTATAGCCACAAAAAAAGTAACCTAGCCATTCTTGCAATAACAGGTATAATCCATTTGTAATGGTGTCATTCTTGTGACCTAACCACCCAGGCTGCTTCTTCATTCTGCTACAGTGGCTCAGTCTTGGAGCGATGCATTTTTTTTTTTTAGTCTCTGGGTTCAGACTAACTGAAGATTAGAAAGATTCTGGGAAACTTACCTGTATAGGCTATCAACAATATATATACACATAAGCTTTTATATATTTATGTTTATATATAATATATATGTAATGTAGTGTGTGCATATATATATATATATGCCAAGGAACTTACACTTCATATTCCTTACCTCACTAGTAGATATTCCTATCTTCTCCCTTCCTATGAGTTATAAGGAAAGTTCACAGTTTTATTCTCCTGAAATATGAATCTGGTCTTTTTCTCCCCTGCTGCCTTCATCCACTTCCCAAGGACCTCAAGTTCTATATGCCAAGATGTATTTCTCGACCTTTCCAATTTTCTCTGCTCAGAGCAGAACAATCTCCTTTTCAGCCATCTAACTCTATAGAAATGTCTCCTCTGCTTTTAAGGTCTGTTTCATCCCCAAGGTATCTTTTCTGAAACTCACATTAATCTCTATCTTTCTTAGTACATTCACTGAGAACACATACCACTCTCGTTCATTGTGCTTTACCATCTTGATCACACATTGTTCGGTAGTTAAAATTTCATTTTTATCAGAATGCCAAGGCAGTTGGTTAACTAGCTTTCTGTCCACTAATGAGTTCAAGCATGTGTTTTACCAACCAGACCAAAAAACTCAGGGTAAATAAGATTCTCTCAGAGAGTCTCAACTCCCTTACCTCCTAATAGAAGAAGTACAATTACAGACAGGTGACAAATGATCACCTTTAACTCTTGGCATTCTCACTTACACTAGTTGTCAAGCAGCAAAATATTTAGCATGACTAATTTAATAGGATAATTAAAATTAAAGAGAGCTCTGTTGGATATCTGTTTTATAAGGAATGAATTTTATCATGAATACATAGTTATTGGATACCAGCTTATTAGACTATTCAGCTTTGGGAAGTACAACTCTAGATACAGTAAAACCCAGTTTACTTGCAGAGATAAGAATACACTTGGGCCGGGAGTTTGGCCTAGTGGTTAAAGTGCTTGCCTAGCATGCATGAAGACCCGGGTTCGATTCCTCGGTACCACATATAGAAAAAAAGCCGGAAGTGGTGCTGAGGCTCAAGTGGTAGAGCTCTAGCCTTGAGAAAGTCCAAGGACAGTGCTCAGGCCTTGAGCTCAAGCCCAGGACTGGCAAAAAAAAAAAAAAGAATACACTCTAATAATAAATCCATATGAGAGCTCTTTCTAAACTCCAGACACCATATCCACTTATCCATTCAGACTTTCTTTGGGATAACCAATTTAGTTCTTCAAATCTATCCTCAACAAAAACAACAAAATCAGCAACGTCTATGTCAAATGTCAATTGATAACTTCTGTTCACTCAGGTCAAGAGACTTAGTTATCCCAAATCTCCTCTTTCAATAACCCTATATCCAATCTCAAACCCTGTTGGTTCCACCAAGAAAGATTTAACTATAACCAAACAAACTCTACGTAGTCATGGTTTCCACTATAATTCAATCCACCTCCATCTCTTACCTCAATTATCATCATGGCATTGATTCAGTATCCCTGCTTCCATTCTAGTTCAAACATCTCAGAGTGTTCTTATCACAAAGAACGAGTAAAAGCCCTTATAAGGGCCTACACATACTGTTACATTTCCAGTAACCGTTCACCATCCTTCTTTCAGTGTCCCATTTCTCAGAAAACTAGCTGGTTTCCTAGAATATGCTAGGTTTGTCCCAACATAAAACAAATAATGTTCTTGTCCTGGGTATCCTCATGGAAAACTCTCACTTCTCCTTTAAGGCCTTATTTCCAAGGCTCCCCTTCACTGAAGCCTTGATAACTGAATTTTTTACTCTTCTCTGTTCTTTCATGGCTGTTTTCCTAGCACCATGGCTATCGTGAGAAAGCCTCTTGGGCATCCAACAACAGAAGCAAAACTGAGAGTCCAAAATGCTACTCCCTGCACTCCAAAGTGTCCAGGTCACACTTCCCAGTGGATATAGTCCAGCCAGTGATCAGTCATGGCATGGATGCTAACAGAAGTTCATCATGGTGGTTGCCTTTTAACCCCAGAACTCTTGGATGGCCTTATCAGTAACGCTCACACCGCACTGCAGATTAGGCTGTTACCATAAACTACCCCCCCATCCCTTCCTTAACACTGTAACAGTTTAGCCTTTTTGGCCCATTGTCTTTCATATATTTATTCCCTCAAATATAGTTTGTTCATTTTTATTATAATTTATAGAGGGGTTACAGTTCCATTCGCCAGGTAATAGGTGCATTATTTCTCACACATCGATACTCCTTCTCATGTTTTTGTCCCCATTTCCCTTCTCCCACCCCCTCCCAATCATCTTGTTTCCCCCCCTTCCCTTTCATATTTCAAATAGACAAGTAAACGTATATACAATGTGCCAGGTAACAAAGTCAGATACAGTAACAATATGAGATTAACCAAAGAGCAACCAAAAAGAAGAGAAATAACATAGTGCATTAAGAATAGCAATCACGCGATATAAAGCTCTTGTTTCCATATCCTGGAGGTCCTTTCATTTAGCCTCATCATATATGACCATATGTATCTGGGCTCTGCACTATTGTAATTCTCTGCTAGGAGAGTCCTAGATGTGTACTAATTATTACAAATGTCCCTCAAATATAGTTTTGTGTGTTTAACGTGTTGTAGCATTTGTTTCTCAGAGGACCCAGAATAACATAGTCACTTTCTCACCTACTATATTTCACTTATTGATTGTATTTATATTCTATGGCCTACCAGAATATAAATTCCAGGAGCGCAGGAATGCTTTTATTTATGTATTTCAAACACTTAAAACAGGGCCTGAAAGATACTCAATAAATACATTCAGGATGAATGATTAACAAGCACATCTAAAATTTTAGCAATTATTAGTTTTTCCAACTATAAAAAATGAGTAAACACTTGATCATTCAGGATGGTTCTCCCAAAACAAGAATGAAATTTGAGAAAAAATTCATTTAGAAAAAGATCCAGATTAATAATTGGATGTCTGCCCACTGGTTTGGGGTAGCAACTAGACAATTCTCATGGAAATATTTATCACAACTGCCCTCTTGTCTTCCACTCCAGCCAAGATCTTCAGAACATCACAAAGCAAAAGCTTTGGAGGTGTGATATTCGTCCAATAGTAATCATCCTGGATGAGGCATAAACCAGTCTCCTGTTCTCTATCTCTTTTTGAGGATTGCGGGGGGCGGGAACAAAGATAAAATAGTCTCGAGTATAAAGTGAGATTATGACAACTTTCTTCCTAAGAGGACTAACTCAGCATGGGGTAGGGAGCTCCGAATGGCAATATGGCAAAAGCTTATTACACAAGGACCCAACGTTTTTCTACAGGAAAATCACCCAGGCATCTGCCCAAGGGGTTTACACCCAGCTATTTGGTCCAACTCTCATAAAGACTGATTTTTCCTTCAGCCTGTGTCTTCCCTTGTCCTGGGACAGGCCTCCATGAATGACTGTCACAAACTCAGACAGCTGAGTTTCCATTCCTGGCTTTATTACCTATTAGGCATGTGGCAAATTACCTCCCTGAATCCATTGCCTCATTTTAAAAATAGGAGGAATAATACCTATCACTCAGCACCTCCAAAGATAAACAGGTTGACATGCATATGTCTGTAGAATGTGCTTAATAAATACTAGCTGTCACTGTCCATATCAAAAACACAAAGGAAATGAAACAATACGTTCAGTATTTGATTTGTCCTTTTAACCTCCTGCGGACAGGAAGGTCTGATAACGTCCAAACTTGTAATAATGAGGTAAATGGTAATAAGGGCTTATTGCATCAAATTTTAATTAAAGAACAGGTCTGGGAGGGAAAACAGAGACAACTGCAAGGCCTCCTGATCCCTGCCTTGACCTCAGGGTATCATTGCCTTTGCCAAAGGCCAGGGGAAAAGAAGGTCCCAGAGGCCCCATGGCACTTTCTGAGGCCCACTCCTATCTCTTGCGAAACTGCTGAGGTCAAAATAAACACCTTTAGCAGGGCATTGGTGGCTTATGCCTGTAATCCAAGCTACTCTACTCAGGAGACTGAGATCTGAGGATTTGTTGTTCCAAGCCAGGCTGAGTAGACAAATCTGTGAGAATCTTATCTCCAATTAACCACCAACACGCTGGATGTAGAGTTGTGGCTCCAGCTGTAGAGCACCAACTTTGAGTGGGGGGTGGGGGGAAGGTAAGAAACAGTGCCTAGGACCTCAGTTGAGACACACACACACACACACACACACACACCATTTCCCAAAGTCAAGAGTATCATTTCTGAACGAGGTCCAAGACCAGGTTGTTGAGAGTGGTCATAAGGTGGCACTTGTCATTTAACCACAGCAAGCACCGCTGGTGGACCAACTTTCTTATATCTTCACTTAAACACCTTTGATTCTGCCTCCAGCTAAGGTTCCAAGGTTTGTAAGAAGTCCTGGAGTGATGGGAGAGGAGTCCCTGGAGGCAAAGAAACCACCCTAGGAAGTTCTGAAGTCATTTTAGAAGTGTCCAATATTACCTAAAGGCCAACAGAGACAGAAAGGGCATTTCTGCACTGATGAAAGATGAGGTTCTTCTTGTCAGTTCTCAAGCCACAAACTTTCCACAAACACACACACACACACACACACACACACACACACACACACACACACACACACACACACACACACACTGAGGGGCTGGCAACAGGCACCAGAGACTGACTTAAAACCCTTAGTCAATTTGCTTCTCCGTGTGCCTCTCCTGGAAAATAATGACTCGGGAAAGGAACAGTTAATGAGAAAATGTGCCTGGCTAACTGTGCAACATTACAACAAAGAGCTGGCAGCTCCTGAAGGAAAAGGGTTTGTGCTGCCGCCGTTCTAACTTGTCAGTCAACTCCAGGCCAGCCAGCCTGGGCGTCTGCCTCCTGAAGCCTGCTCTTTACATGTGTCTGCCTGGCCTCATGCATGCATCTGCTCAAAGAGCCTCCTGACAAGTGGGGAGTCTCCCTGTGCTGCGGAGATCGGACTTCTCCCTGTTTCCCTTCTGACACCCCAGCTCCTCCTCCCCCTCCCCAAAGGAGGCAGCTTGATTTATGATAGCTTCACACTTGCTTCGGTGTCCTCCTGTCCTTGACTCGCGGAATGGAAGAAGCCGAGCTGGTGAAGGAGCGACTCCAGGCCATCACGGTGAGTCTGTCTGGAGTTCTAACACGAAGAGCCACACCCGAGGCCAGCTTGACCATGGCTGAGCCCTGGTTAAGAGGGGAGCAGAGCTGTCAGCTTTGGGGTCATGTCGGCTTTCCTTAACCCTTGTGCTTTTGGGGGTCCTGAATGCAGGCAGGGGAAAGGCTCTGATTTGTGCAGGGTGCCTCTATTTTAAAACAGCCGTGGGGAGCTTTGAAGGCAGTTTGGTTACACTAATATGTACTTTCTGTAAAGCTTGGAAACACAGGATTTTTTTTTAACCCTCTTGCAGCTCTAGTTGACAGTTGTTTGATGAAGAAAAAAGTAAAAATAAAAATAAACCACAGCATATTCCCTAGCTTGGAAACTTTTTACAGTAAGGCAGATTTTGTAGTTCAAGTTCAAGAAGATTTTTATAAAGAAAGCCAAAGAAAGAAAACACACAATCTGCAACTTTTTATTGTGGGTGTAATAGTATGTTCCAGAAAGGTTAAATTGAGTTAACATAAATATTCGTATACTTCAGCTAAGTGTTAAACAGGAGAAAAGTAGGCAAAAGCACGTATCGGATTAATTCTCTGGGATCAGTTTCAATCCCAGGCATACATGGAATGAGACCCTGATAAAGTAATGTTCTATGTGATGGATTTGAAAACTATTTTCCTAACACTAGGAAGGAAAATCATGCAATTTTGTTTGTTTGCTTGTTTATTCTGGGAAAGGATCAGGGCAAGAAATGAATTACTTTCCTTCAATGATACAGCTATGTTGTTTCTTTTTTTAATTTCATGAAACACTGTTTGGCAGTAACCCAGGAATCGGTATAATCATAAACATAATCATTTTTCATTCATTTCAACTTTTAATATATTTTTAATGTTTTTATTACCTTTAAGTAGTTGTACAAAGGGTATTTATCATCTTTTAAGGAAAAAAATCTTTGGAAACAAATACAATCACACCCCAAATTTCTCACATTTTCTGCCGCTGAAATAAGCAGTCAGGAAGAAATGCGTGTTTTTAAAAGAAAAAAGATTTTCATATTATATGAATAGGTAGGAGGTAATTTTTCTTTACTCCTTCGCGTCTTGTATCATAGCTAATCATGTGGACCCTAATTTTAAGATTTGTGTTAAATGCACACAATGTCACGTCTCCACTCAAACCGCCTTACTAGGTAAATGTGTTCTTCCTGAGTGATCAAGGACCAAGCAGGCACCAGTCACTAATGAAGTTGGCACTTTTCCATAATTCTTTTTCAAGGTCTAAATTCCATTTATTATATTTTCCTCTCATCAGAAAAGTTGGGCCTGGGTTGGTGTTTGCTTTGTTGTTAATCTGAGCCACTGTTTCAGCTGTCCAGCTTGAAGGGACAGGAACTCCTGTTCTGCTCTGTTGTTTTTGGCCAGGGCCTTTAACATCACAGCTGTTGACTAAAGGTTATTTCACCAGACTGTGTGCTGTGTTGTGTGGTCACAAGCACCACTGTTTCTAAGACTTTTATCCTCTATCTGGAGGAAGTCAGTATTCAATGAAATAGACAGGTAGACTTTTCTTTTGTATTTCACTTGTTGAATTGGGCCAGAGTCTCATTTGAACCTATCTCTAGAATGCTGTCAATGTCTTCCTGTTGTCCACATGGTCCACAGATCGGGCTATATTCCAGTATTCAAGAAGAGAAGGCCTTTTCACTCAGGGTCCAAATGCAAGCTGGAAATAAAAAATTAGAAATAGAAATCATAGAAACAGGGTTCTATGGAATTAACCCTACTGATATAGGGTTATCATGTCTTAGAAGAAATCAAGTATATAGATAGGTTCCTGAAGATTATGGCATATGCTTTGGGGATTATGATCTGTAATAAAGTTCATTTGGATTCTTCCCCTAGCCCAACCATATCCCATTAGAGAAAAATCAAATAAGATCATAAAGTAATTATAGTTGGAAGTCATGCAACATGGTTGTAGGGGGAAATGGAAAAAGTTTATAGGAACAAGTTTTCATGGGCCTGTTCCTTGCCATGCTAAACTGGGCCCCATTTGTTACCACCAAGAAGGAAAATAGAGCAGGTGTCTCATGGAAACGATACATCACTCTGCCCATGCTCAGCCTGGAAAATGCCAGCCTTCTCCACCCTGGCCTGGCCCAGGAAGCCACTTCAGCTTCCCTCTTTCACCACTTGGAAAATGAAAGTTTCCAGGGACTTTGCAAGCATGCTTGCATTTGTAATACTTCTGAAAATCTTCAGAATCTTCTACTGAGATGAAAACTCAGAGACAATCTTCCCATTCACTGTCTTCCCAGATGTAACTTTTATAAAACTTCAAGAACAAAACCAGAGGTCATTTCCCAATGGACTAAGACATCACTTTGCAAGAGGGAGGGGGAAAAAAGCTGTCACACTATAGGATCTATTTGATTTTTTTTAATTAAAATGTGTTCTAATTCTTGGCTCTGAAATGTAATAAACTTCGTCGAGGGCATTTATTCTACCTGATTTCACATACCAGAAAATTCATTATTCCCACTGCAAAAAGAAACATATATGCATGTAATTTAACAGAACCAAGTGGCAGTCTTCCTCAAAAACATAAATAAATAAAAATTAAATGCATGAAGTAGATAAAATGTGGCATTCAGTTTCTCAAATTGCAAACTAAATTATTGTGATGGTGCCAGTCATTTCTTAGAACACCATACTGAATTTGGGATTATTCAGAAGTCTGTTCCAATGTTTAAGGATAATAAAGGCAAAATTACAAAAGTATAGAGGAATAATTATTTTAGAAAAGCTAACTTCAGTTTAGGTGTTCCAAATATGCTCTCTAATTACCTGCCTTCGTCTTCCTTATTCAGTGTTCAACAGGGCCTGACTCATCCTTTCCTTGGTCAATGGCCAAACTATCTGTTAGTTAGAGTTTACTTTTCAACTATAATCAGAAAATAAGACTACTTCAAACTTATTAAATATGATGTTAAATATGATGTTTCATATCTAAAATGTCTCAAGGCTATTTTCAAGTTAGTACATATTTTAACGAGCAACTGGGATTTATACAAAGGAAGAGTTACCAAAATAGACTGGTAATTTGAATTGCACTGGGAATTTTACACGGACATACTGCGTATGTCTGTGTTTATATGTGTGTTGTGTGTTGTGCAGTGTGTTATAGGGTTTAAACTCAAGAGCCTTGAGCCCTCCACCATTTGATTCGTGCCCCCAGTTCTTTTTGGCCTTAAGTCATTTGTCAGATCAGATTTTGTTTTTGTCCAACCTGGACTTGGCCTACAGTCCTTCTATTTATGCTTCTCAAGTAGCTGGGGCAGCAAACCATACCTGGTCTATTGTTAAAAGGAAGTCTCCCTAATTTTGTGTGCATCCTGGCCAATCTCCAGCTCTCAAGTAACTGGGATTACAGGCACAAATCACTATACTAATCTGTTAATGTTACTGGAACTGATGATACCAGTATTGCTAATACTTCAGTGAATAGTGAAATGAGGGCCAAATTGAAGACCAGTGAAAAAGCCAGGTCAATTCTGGGAAACAGAATAATCCCTTGAGATGAGATTCCTGACTCTTGACATTACTCTTGACATTTTCCTCCTCAAAGGACAGAATTTCTCTCTCTCTGTCTCTCTCTGTCTCTCTCTGTCTCTCTGTCTCTCTCTGTCTCTCTCTGTCTCTGTCTCTCTCTGTCTCTCTCTCTCTGTCTCTCTCTCTCTGTCTCTCTCTCTCTCTCTCTCTCTCTCTCTCTCTCTCTCTCTCTCTCTCTCTCTCTCTCTCTCTCTCTCTCTCTTTCTTTCTTTCTTTTTTGCCCTCGGGGCCTAGGCACTGTCCTTGAACACATTTTGCTCAAGGCTGGTACTCTGCCACTTGAGCCACAGTGCCACTTCTGGCATTTTCTGGTACTGGGGAATCAAACCCAGGGCTTCATGCATGCTGGGCAAGCACTCTACCACTAGGCCATACTTCTAGCTCCTGAGGAACAGAACTTCTGATCTCCGTGTGTGTGCGTGCGTGCGTGTGTGTGTGTGTGTGTGTGTGTGTGTGTGTGTGTGTGTGTACATATACATGTACATATGCTTATCCTAGGACTTGAACTCAGGGCCCAGACACTACTAGCCTTAAGCATCTTTTGCTCAAAGGTGCCCCTCTACCCCTTGAACCACAGCTCCACTTCAGGCTTCTTTTCTTTTTTTTAAGTAATTCATTGGAGATAAGAATCTCACAGACTTTCCTTCTCTAGAATGAATTTGAACCATGATCCTCAGATCTCAGCTCCTGAATAGCCTGAACAGTGTTACCTTCTCCCTCATTTTTGCTCACTCTCCCCACCCCGCCCAAGTCCCTTCCCCTCATGATGGAAAGTTCATTTCCAGCATAGAGTCTCATGAGTATAACTGTTGCATTGGTTTACCCTTTCCCACTGAGACTTACCTTTCAGGGTAAGAACTGTGGCTATCAGCTTCCTCTCTTGTGCCACTAGCTGAGTGGCTACTAAGCACCTACTATGTGTAGAGTCTTACACATTCATGGGAAAAGTAGAAGGAGAATAGAGAGAGGAAGGGGATCAGATATGGGAGGTGGCTGCGATTATAAGCAGAGTGATGGGATGAGATTCTCAAGGGGGTGACATCTGAGCTCAGCCATGGTGGCAAACATTAGACCACCGTAGAGGGCCCACAGGCAGAAAGAAGCACCTGGGGAGGACCGCTTCCTGGCTAGAAGCCACAGAAAGTTCTGACATTGGAATTTGAGTGACACAACCAGATTTGCCAGCCAAAGCTGCTTATGACCAGGGGAGGGGTCAGAGAGGCGGGGAGTGCTCAGATTTCTCTGGACGCAATCCCCATTCCTTTCCACTCCCAAAGAATATTTTCTTATCTTGTAAAGATAGGAATTCAGGATACAGGAAGTTCTGGACATAAAACATAATCTCCTCCCCACACCCCATACCCCAAAAAATCTAAATGAACACTGAAGGGTTCTAGTTATTTCTTTAGTTCCCTTGGGAACTCTTCCTCCTCTGATTCTTATGTTGTTCCTATTTGGTAATCATTGAGACATCCATAAAAACGAGAGACCTAGAGGCAGGGCCTGCTATGGAATTTCTGGGCCCAGGACACAATGGAAATGTGAAGACTCTTGTGCAAAAGGCATTCAAAATTTTAATGGCGAACCAAGGACTTAAGCTATAAATTGGATCTTGCTTATTGACACCTATGTAACTCCACAGATCAACTGCTCAAGAATCCAGTCTCTTTTATCCTCCAGATTCACCATGCATCTGTTGTATTCATTCTCTCTGAGTGAATGAACGACAGAAAAGCATAGCAAACAAACCTGGATCTTGAACAAACTTTCTAAGTTTGTTTGAACTACTGTATAACTTGAAGTTCTGAGGCCTTCTTAAAGTGCCAGTGGTGAAAAGACCTCATAATGCACCATTGTTAACCAACATACCTCCTAATTAAGGCATGCTTACAGAGCAACTTCTAATTTGTCATGAGTTTTCAGAGGCCTTCCCACGAATGCACATGAAGTCAACCATCTAAATAAAGAAGCCCAGAAAGTTCAAACAAGAAAGTCACCATACAATTTTCCACCATGCTGTACCAAGATTACATGGTTCTTCCACAAGAGGAAAGTTTTCTTCAAACAAATGTGCTCAGCCACTTTGCTTTGCCAAACATAATAGCCCACCCATGTAGGAGACCGCATGATGGAGGATTTATAATTTTAATAGCTCATTAAGGAAACTGTTTTTGAACAGAAAGTTTGTTCCAGCTTGCTATATTTGCTAGACCCCCTGCTAACAAGAATCACAGGAGCTTTCTGAACATCCCTGGATGGTCCAAAGATAATTTGGTTTCTTTGGAGAACTATAATTAAAACAAGCTAAAATCAGCATCTAAGCCTACATGCAATCGAAACAAAGGTGGCAAGGTTGAATAGGAAATCGGAAACAGGACTTCCCCTTCTGAATTGCTAGTTGCCAACCACCTTGCCTCTTCTACTAGTCATCGAAATAGTAGTAGTGTCATTTGGGGAAGCGATTTCAAAGTGATAGAACCATCTTATAAAAAAGCGCACCAAGCTTGAGTGAGTGTCTGGGCATCAGTGGCTCCTGCCTCTAATCCTAGCCACAGAGGCTGAGATCTGAGGACTGAGATTTGAAGCCAGACAAGATAGCTAAATTTGGGACTCTTATATTCGATTAACTAACAAAAAGCCAAAGTGGAGGTATGGTTCAAATGGAAAACTCGAAGCAAGAGCACAGGGCCCTGAGTTCAAGCCCTCAGTAGTGACACAGAAGAAAAAAAAACTTTCCTCACTTAGAAATGTATGAGATGAATATTTTCCTAAGATGGATGTCTTAGGAAAGACATGGAAAGAATATGGGAGTGTGATCTGTACTTAGAGATTTTTCCCACAAAATACTAGGGATGGAGAGCTTTTCTTTGAGCCAGTTAGGAACTAGAACTGGGCTAGAAATGTGGCTTAGTAGCAGAGTGCTTGCCTTGCCTGTATGAAGCCCTGAGTTTGATTCCTCAGCATCACATAAACAGAAAAGGCTAGAAGTGGTACAAGGATAGAGTAGTAACCTTGAGAAAAAGAAGCTCAAAAGCAGTGCCCAGAACTGGCGAAGAAGAAGAAGCAGAAGCAGAAGCAGAAGCGGAAGAGAAGGAGGAGGAGGAGGAGGAGGAGGAGGAGGAGGAGGAGGAGGAGGAGGAGGAGGAGGAGGAGGAGGAGGAGGAGGAGGAGGAGGAGGAGGAGGAGGAAGGAGGAGGAGGAGGAGGAGGAGGAGGAGGAGGAGAGGGGGGAGGGGGAGGGGGAGGGGAGGGAGAGGGAGAAGGAGAAGGAGAAGGAGAAGGAGAAGAAGAAGTAACAGCAGAGGAGGAGAAGGAGGGGAGGGAGAGGAGGAGGAGAGGGAGAGGAGGACGAGGGGAAGAAGGAGGAGGAGGGAGAAGGAGAAGGAGAAGGAAAAGGAGAAGTAGTCTGAGGATCATGGTTAGAAGGCAGCACAGGACAGGAAAGTCTGTGAGACTCTTACCTCCAATTAACTAACAACAACAAAATAAAAAAGCCAGAAGTAGAGCTGTGGCTCAAATGGTAGTTGTAGAGTGCTAGCCTTGAGCACAATTGCTCAGGGACAGGGCCCAGACTCTGAGTTCAAATCTAGTCTGGCTTTGAATTGCAATCGTCAGATCTCAGACTCCTAAGTAGCTAGGATTACAGGTGCAAGCCACCAAAACCCAACTTGATGTAACTATTAAAAAGTAACTTTTGAAGGTGAGAGAGAAAGAGAGAGAGAGAGAGAGAGAGAGAGAGAGAGAGAGAGAGAGAGAGAGAATATGCTATCATCTGAAGCTCTGAATGGAAATCAAAACTGGCATAAAAAGAAAAAGAAAGAAGGAGGGGAGGGGAGAGCAGGAGAGGGGAGGGGAAGGAAGGAAATGAAATCTGATTTCTGTCATGAGCATTAAGTTTTCAGAGTAAAGTTTTCTAAGTAGCTGCTATAGGGCAATTCTACACACTAAAAGAACAACCTCTCTTCCTGATCAAATCTAAAACTTCTGTAGATGTTCTTTATATCTTTTCAGCAAAAGAATTTTGGGATTACTAACATGATGACAGCATCTGTTCTTACAAAGCATTTAGGCATTAGCACAACAAAAACATTCACACTTAATATCTCACTTACCCAAATAGCCTATGAATATTTTCAAAAGTTACTATTATCATCTCTGTTTAACAGGAGAGAAACCTAAGGCCAAGAAAATTTAAGGGATGAAATGTTAGAATCCAAATCTATTCTCTTATTCGTGAGTTCTCTAAACCACAACAACACAATACATTCTTACAAACATTATAAACAATTCTTATAATTATCTGTTTCTATACTCCAAAACTCACATTTGCAAGACAAGGGCTCCTATACCCTTTAACCACAGCACCATTTGCTTTCAGTTTGCTTTGCAAATGAGGATCTCTCCTGAACCTTTACCTGAGCCAGCCTCAGACCAAGAGGTAGACATGAACAGTAGGTAGTATCATTTCAGAAGCATTTGTTATTGTTTGAAGAGAGTTAGGATGGAACCCAAGTCATTGTGTCAGACCATCCAATATTTCAAACCTCCCCCCTCCCCCACACACCCCAATTCCACTACGCTGTCTCCTCCCCACAGCCAGGACTTCTTAAGACCAAAAGAATTTTTTTTTTGCATCATTCACAGAAGCTGGTCTTTCACATCAATGAGCTCAACATTATCTGGGGCACTAATAAGACTGTATAAGTGAATGAATGAATGAATGAATAAAATGAACAAATGCAATTGAGCTGAGAAGAGCAGAGAGCTAATGACTAGCAGATTTTTTTCTATTAAAAACCTGCCCGAAGTTATCATCACTTCTTAATAATTCAGAGAGGTTTTGTGTTTTTATCAATAATCCTGGTTTTGATTTGTCACTCGATTAGAATAAATAACAAAGGTTAGAAAAAAATCATTAAAGAATTGGACACAAACTGGATTCTTTTGGAGTTTATTGGAAAGTGGAAACAATGACTAAAATTGAAGAATAAAATGAGAGTTGGAAATCCAGCCTACTTCAGCCTTGAAATCCTAATTCAGTAAATGTATCTCAGTGTATTTATGTGTGTATGTTTGTTAGGTTTAGTTTGAGCTTCCTCTCTTCTTCCAGGGTATTGATTAAAAAAAATATATTATTAGAGATCACCCCTTGAACAATTGTTTGTTAAACTTGTCATTTAAAATATGATGTAAACATAAGCCATATAATGAATGATTGTTGTTCTTAAGGTACTATGTTATCTCTCATCACTTTTGCTGTCCCTTGGTTATCTCATATTGTTACACTATCTCACTTTGTTACCTGATATATCGGATATATTTGTATTTGGTTATTTGAAATTGGTTAAGGAACGGGGGAAAACAAGATGAGGGGTAGGAGAGGGGGAGGGAAATGGGGACCAAGACATGTGAAAGGGTATCAATGTATAGGAATTAATGCACCTTCTATCTGGCAACTTCATGTAACCCTTCTATCAATTACAATAAAAATATATGAAAAAAATACATTAAGACAAATCACTTCCAAATAAATACTGCTTTCCACACACATATCCACAGACTCACAGAAGGGCAAGGTCAGGACCTTTGCCAAAACTCATAGGAATTCTATTACTTTGTAATTATATTACTTTGTGCCCTTAGTTTTAAATAGAAACAAAGAGTGAAAAGCTAGCAGGTATATTGTGTTTCCATGATGTGGATATCTTGTTTCCTTCATGAACGTTATGGAAATAAATAGTTTCTCTCTCACAGAGATTTGAGGAAAATTAAATACATGGTACATGTATATACTTTAAGTGATTTCTGATATGTAAAAAGTTCTCAATCAGAAAAACTATTATTGAGGCTGGAGGCATGGCTGAGATAGTAGAGTGTCAGCCAATAAGCAAAAATATCAGATTCTGAATTTGAGTTGCAGTCTCCAAACAAAAGGGGAGAAAGTTATCATTATTGCAAGCACTATATTCATTATCCACAGATGTTTAAATAATTTTCAAGAAAAGAATGAACTTCAAATCATATAGGTTTTTAATTTTTTATTTTTTATTTACATTTGGGCCATGCTAGAGATTGAACCGGGGCCATATCCTTGGCCCAATATCTGTGTTTATTAATCAAGTTCTACCTGCTAGACATTCCTGTCTAAATACAACATTCCTGGCCTAACTAAATTCATTCTATTACTTTGCCAGGAATTAGCCAATAAATTCACCAGTCTGTAAATACTCATAATTTACCTTTTCTTCTCTCTTCCAAAAATTGGGCATTTTCCACTTTCAGTTTTCTAGCTACTTTTCACTTCATCCAAGATTCCAAGGAGATTATATAACAATATTTTTTGTCATGTCTATAAAATTTTTCTTCTCCCTGAAATGGGGACTACAGCAGCTCTGTCTTAGGCCTTCTGTTTCCTCCAAGAAGTCAATTTTCCTTTGTGAGCATGTTTATTACATCTTTACCAGGGTCAAGATCTTTGTCTATATTCAAAACTACAGAATCAACATTAGAAAAGGATGAGTTCTAGCTTATCTTTGTCATTTTAATAAATACCACATTGTGGGCCAGGAGGTTAGCCTAGCGGTAGATTGCTTGACTGAGTTCGATTCCTCGGTACCACATACATAGAGAAAAGCCAGAAATGGTGCTGTGGCTCAAGTGGTAAAGCTCTAGCCTTGAGAAAGCCCAAGGACAGCGCCCAGGCCCTGAGTTCAAGGCCCAGGACTGGCAATAAAATTAAATAAATGGGGCTGGGAGTTTGGCCTAGTGGTTGAGTGCTTGCCTAGCATGCATGAAGACCCGGGTTCGATTCCTTGGTACCACATACATAGAAAAAAGCCAGAAGTGGTAGAGGCTCAAGTGGTAGAGCTCTAGCCTTGAGAAAGTCCAAGGACAGTGCTCAGACCCTGAGCTCAAGCCCAGGACTGGCAAAAAAAAAATTAAATAAATACCACATTGTATATATTCTTGCTATATGTTCTCTATGCTCTCAATAACACATACAAACAGATAAACATACAAACACAGACATGCACAGACACAATCACACAGATACACAAATATACACAGATCTACACAGAGACACAAAATCACACAGATACACACACAGTTGGTGACCATGATGTTTCCAATATACTTCATTTCATCCTGTATTATTTCCACTGTTAAAAAGGAGTGCGTGGGTCATTGGAAATCTACTGATCTCGGTTACATGCTATACTACTTGGCTAGTTCTGTGTTTAATAATAGCTCCTTTTCCTTCTTACCTGAGATAGTTTTAATTATTTTCATTTAACATATTTTCATTTATACATTGCCCAAGCCTTAGAATCTGTCTTCCCTATAGAAATATTGGCCCCTTTTCTTGGTGCTGAGGATTCAACCCAGGGTTCCTTGCTTGTTGAACAATTGATATACCACTGATATAATACCTCCAGCTGGCTCAAGAATTTTGAAAGAACTTTTTTGAAAATTTTTTAAATCTACATTAATTAAAATCCAGTACACTTATAAGCATGCCCAGAATTCATTTCTAGGAATCTTGTGCTAGCAAATTTCTTTCCAGGTTACCGTTAGTCTCTGCTCATTCCCTACCATGTTTGCCCTGTTGTAATATGTAAATTCAAACAGGTAGTTGCTCTTGTTCTTTTCAGATGCTAAGAATGAAACTATCAGCAAAGCTGATGGAAAAGTCATAAGATGGTCAGCTTCTAACCCAATGAATCTGAAAACATTTGATTCATTGAATTCTGTCATGGCTCTAACTTCCTACAATTCTTTCAGCTGATTTAGGGAAAAAAACTGCAGTTTCATAGTACAATAATTGTTCTAATTTCTGTTCCATTGTCCCTTTTAGCCATGTGACCCAAGTCACAACATTTTTATAAATACTATCCCACAGACCCTCAGATCAACTTTGGTGTGGGCTCTCTTCCTCTCCTCTTCCTTACATGGAAATTCTTATTGGATAATCTGGCCTTGGCCCTCTTTTTCTTCCACAGAAACAACCCCAAGGGCTGGGAGTGAGACCTGGTGGTAGAGTGCTTGCCTAGCATGCACAAAGCCCTGGGTTTGAGTCCTCAGTACCACAGACATAGAAAAAAAGCTGGAAGTGGTGCTGTGGCTAAAGTGGTAGAGTACTAGCCTTAAGAAAGCCCAAGGACAGTGTCCGGGTCCTCAGTTCAAGCCCCAAGGCTGGCAAAAAAAATGGTTTTCATCCATGCCTTCTAAACTCCCCCATCTTTCTCTCTAGCCCTATCTCCTCATCTCTCTATCCAGCATCCCCAATGATTACCAGACAACTCCACCAAGTCACAGGGACTCCCAAAGTCCTTCATCTTTCTCCTGAATTTCCTGTTTCCATTAATGATTCTGACTTCCTGTCAGTCACCTAGACATAGAAACCTACTGATCCATGAGACGTCCCCATTTCCACTTCATGTCACCAGAGGCCAAATCCCAGCTTCTTTCACTCCAGCTCTCTCAGTCAGCCTCACACTTGGCTCCTTTGGTCTCAGCTTTCTGTCTCTGTTGTCTTCAGGTCCTTTTCCTTCAATGACGTTAGCACAATGATGTTATATGAAAATCTATCTTTTTCTTGGAGGTCTTGGGGTCTGAATTCAGGGTGCTGTGCTTGCTAGACTGTCATTCCATCACTGAGCCATACCTCCAGCTCTATGTCTCTTCTCCAGGCAAAGCCTTTCATTACTTCTTTTCTCAGTACAGAAACAAATCTAAACCCCTACTCACCGCATTCAAAAGTCTCTGTTGAGAATCTGTCCCCATCTTGCCATTCTCAATTTCCTGCTACTCCTTGTATGGCAACTTAGAATCTGAACCTGTTCCAAATAATGCCCCAATGTTCCAGCCCTGATCTTTTCCCACAGGGATCCCTTGGTTTGTCTGATCTTTCTCCCAGCAGCTTCCCAACACCCACTCTAATCTCTTCAGAAGCGCCAGATGTGCACAACCTCTTCCCCCCTCAACCTCTGGAGACACTTCCTTTGATACGTAGATAGCACTTCTCAGAGGAGCTACTGGTACAAATGCCTTTTCTTCTTTCCTTCTTTTTTTTTTTTTTTGTCAGTCCTGGGACTTGAACTCAGGGCCTAGGCACTGTCCCTGGCCTTGTTTTTGCTCAAGGCTAGTGCTCTACCATTTGAGCCACATGTCTACTTCTGGCTTTTTTTTTCCCCTTTGGATAGTTTACCGGAGATAAGAGTTTCACAAACCTCACTGCCCAGGCTAGCTTTGAACCATGATTCATCCACTTCCGAATAATTGTTAAATAATGTCAGACTACCCCTGTCACCTTCAATATGGGATTTGAACCTAAGTGCCTTTGTGTTGGATGAATTAATAACTAAATAACTCAGGACACATCTCAGCTTCTTCAGAAAAACTTGCCTATTCAATTATCAGTTGACTGTAAATCAAATAATAATATCTTCAAGATATATGCTTAGGTATTGTGCTTTCTTTTAGCAATTAGATAGTGATGTCTTTGGATCACAGATGGTTATGACTTTGTGGTTGTCTGTGATGAATGCATTATTTTTTTTTTTGCCAGTCCTAGGCTTGAGCTCAGGGCCTGAGCACTGTCCTTGGACTTTCTCAAGGCTGGCACTCTACCACTTGAGCCTCAGCACCACTTCCGGCTTTTTTCTATGTATGTGGTACTGAGGAATCGAACTGGGGTCTTCATGCATGCTAGGCAAGCACTCTACCACTAGGCTAAACTCCTGGCCCCGAATACATTAATTTTTAAAATCAGAAATATCCTTCTGCAGAATTGGAATTTGAAATATCAGTTGCTAAAACAAGCAGTCACAGAGGAAAAAATATAGGTAATATAGATAATGTGCTCATTGGGAAAAACAATGGTCCAGGTGACTGAACACAATGAGAAAGCAAACAATAAATTTTACCATTTTATTATTAAATAATTTATGTTACTACTAAATAAAGGATAAGTTCTGGTGGGAGTTTGGGGGGATTTTTTGTTACTTTTTTTTTTGCCAGTTCTGGGACTTGAACTCAGAGCCTGAGAACTGTCTCTGAGCCTCTTTTATTCAAGGTTAGCATTCTAGGGGCTGGGAATTTGGCCAGTGGTAGGGGGCTTGCCTAGCATCCACGAAGACCTGGGTTCAATTCCCTGGTACCACATATACATAGAAAAAGCCGGAAATGGTGCTGTGGCTCAAGTGGTGAAGCTCTAACCTTGAGAAAGCCCAAGGACAGCACTCAGGTCCTGAGTTCAAGCCCCAGGACTGGAAAGAGAAAAAAAAGCAACAAGGTTAGCACTCTACCACAGCACCCATTTCCTGCTTTCTGTGTATGTGGTACTGAGGAGTCAAACCCAGAGCTTCATGCATCCTGGGCAAGCACTCTACCACTAAGCCACATTTCCAGCCCAAGTTATTATTACATTAGTAAATGCCAGGTACGTCAGGCCACAGGAGCAATCTACATGGGTGCTTCAGGATCAAGAGTAAATTTGTAAAGCAGATGGACTTTCCTGACAACCTGGGGAGAATTTGGCTGACTTTAATGACTTCTGGTACACTGGCAATAGATAAAACCAGTAATAGGACTTAGGGTTGACTTATAATGTATTAGCCCATATTGAAATTAAATTATTAGAGTTTTGTTTTTTCTCAATGATGATTATATATTCCTATCGAGCTGGGCCAAAAGATAATAGCTTACTGCTGATGAATGCACTATGAGGAAAAAGTCCTCCTATCTTAAAATAGGATGGTGTCTATAACATTATAAAATTACCTGCCCACCTACCTTGGAGAAAGGTATCAGATTACCTCTAAGTGACAACACATTGGTATTTCTTAGCAACCCCTGCTTGCATAAGCCTGCTGTTGCCAAAACACTCCAGAGGTCCTGCGTCTCCCCACAGCTCCCACTACCTGATTACTAATCCCAAGATGAAATCAGCCCAAACTGGCAACCCACTAAGGGTGAGGCTGGGCTCAGCAGTCCTCGTCCATGGCACACCCTGTGCTCTTCTCCCTGGGGCAGGAATCTCATCCCTCAGTACCTGTTCTAGAGCCACCTCTGGCCTCAGTGCTCCCATCAGGGAAATGGTGACTACTTTTTACTCATAACCCAAGCTGATCTCAAGTTGCCTAGGTTCGAATCCTGACTCTGCCAATTACCAGTTAAGAGAACTTGGATGAGTTCATCCCTCCTAAATTTCCATTTTCTTCTTTTGTAAAAATGAAGACTATTATACTATCTTCTTGCTTTTGTAACTGTATCGTGAAGTAGCACCTGTAAAGAACTTACCAAAATGTTCCACTCAGTAACTGGTATTGTAAATATCACTAATAGTTGCCCAGTAACAGTGGAAAGTGGGCTTAATGCGTTTTCAGAGTCGAGTACCCAGTGGCTCACACCTCTAATCTTAGCTACTCAAGACATTGAGATCTGAGGACTATGGTTCAAGGTCAGACCTGGCAGACAAATCTAAGAGATTCTTATCTCCAATTAACCAGCAAAAAGCTGGAAAGGGAGGTGTGGCTCAAGTGGTAGTTTGTCAGCTAAGAAGAGTTCAAGCCCTACCAGTGGCACATATACATACATACGTGCACACACACAATACACACACACACACACACACACACACACACACACACTTTCAGACTTTTTGGAAATAATGACTAGATTCAACCAAGACAAAGAAGCTTGTTGCTTAAGTTTTTTTGTGTTGTTTTTGTTTCATCGTTGTCAAAAAAAAAAAAACTGCTTCTAAAATTTGGGCTGAGAAAGTCACGTATTCTTCCTGTATACAAGAAGAAACATGACATAAGAGTTGGAGAACAATAGATTATTTTTCTTCAACAAATGTACCTGAACTAACACATCTAAACAAAAGAAAAAGAATTCTGAATCTTCAAAGGATTCACATCAGGAAGCTGTGTACTTATTTCAATAATACTACCAAATATTTTTGAAACTCTTCCTTCTAAATTACCTTCTGAGTCTGCTTTAAATTTTCTTGGCAACAAAATTCTATCTTTTGAGAGTTTTCCATTTTGAAGTGAGTTTAAGACTAACTCTAATGAATAAGATTAATGATAATGAGATATTCTGATTTTTTGTGGGGCATGGGACTTGAACTCTGGGCCTGGGTGCTGTCCCTGAACTCTTCAGCTCAAGGCTACTGCCCTACCCCTTGAGCCACAGCACCACTTCCCATTTTCTAGTGGTTAATTGGAGATAAGAGTCTCTCGTTCTTTAGTGCTGGTGCTGGCTTTTGAACCTCGATTCTCAGATCTCAGCCTCCTGAGTAGCTACAATTAAAGGCATGAGCCACCATGCCCAGGAATATTCTGATTTTTTTGATGAGAAAATGAAGATTTTTTTTTTTGGTATGGCTAGTGAAATAATGTCCCACTTTCAGACAGGCAATGTCTAAGACACTTCAGATCAGTGGAAACACTCATGTGTCTCATCTAGGTTAATAGCACATTCTCTGCTTAGTCTCTAGACTTTATTGAGCTAATACTGAGCACTGGGCAACAAATGTTACTTCATGAGCATTTACAGAAGCTTGTTTGTCTGGTGTTCATATTTTATGGCGTAGATCATGTTAGGAAACCAACAGATGAGAAGCAAAAGACTTTGTCTAAGGACATAGCTAGTAACTGGAAAGGCAGAAACCAAGTCCAGACTGCCAGTTTTGCCTAACTAGTATAGATGCTAGCTGTTTTCTAGAAGGTAGTAAATGGTTATGCTTTCTGTTGTGGTATGTAGTGGTGGTGGTGGTGTTGCTGATGGTGTTGGGGTTATTTAAATTTGGAGAGAAATATTCTATCCACGATTTTGTGTGTGTGTGTGTGTGTGTGTGTGTGTGTGTGTGTGTGTGTGTGTGTGTGTGTGTATGAGAGACAGAGAGAGAGAGAGGGAGAGAGAGAGAGAGAGAGAGAGAGAGAGAGAGAGAGAGAGAGAGAGAGAGAGAGAGAAGGAGGGAGAGAAAGAGAGACCGACCTTGAATTCAGGAAGGCCTTTCAATTTTACTGGTCCTTTTTGCACATAACTGGTGCTCTAATACTGGAGCCACACCTCCACTTCCAGAGTTTTGTTGGTTAATTGGACCTAAGAATCTCTCAGCTTGACCTGCCCAGGCTGGCTTCGAATTGTGATTCTCAGATCTCAGCTTCCTGAGCAGCTAGGATTACAGGCATGAGCCACCAACACCCAACCTCCCTGGTTTTCTTTTAAACTTTGGCTAGTGGTTAAGCAACATTTTCTCAACTACTGTTTTTCCCCTAAGGTTCCTAAGTAATATGAGAGGAAGCAGTCCCACCTTCCAGCTTCCTGGCTTTCCAAAGATCCACGGGTGATCCTGTTTTTCCTCACATGCTGCTAGCATGCAGCAGCTTCTTTACAACCTGGGCCAGGAACTACCTCCTTCCTCCACCTCGTTCCTCCTCAACTCTATGTCCAACTCCTTCCTTAAAATCCTCTCTTTCCTGGAAAGGGACTGTAGCTTGGTGATAGAGTCTTGCCTAGCATGCATGAGGCCCTGGGTTCAATTCCTTGGTACAATATAAAATGAACAAAATAAAGGAGAAAATAACCATTGAAAACTTTTTTTAATAGATAAATAAAACAAAACTCCACTCTCTCCACTGCATTGCTCAGTATATTGATATTACAGATCTAATTGGAAAGAGAGAAACAGGGAGTAGGGGAGAAAAGACATTCTTCCCTTCCATAAAATATCCCTTTCCAGGGTTGGGGAGTCGGGGGTGGAGGGGGTCAATGAGTAGAGCAACTGCTTAGCAAGCAAGAGAGGTCGTGAATTCAATCCCAATACCATCAAAAAAAATTGTTTATATGATTTCCATGAACAAAATCCTCTTATTATTACCCCCCTTTGCTTTGTTTTATTTTGCAATATGAGTTTACAGCTCATCTTTATTCTAATACCAAGACCCTATGCTGCTACTGGGCCACTCTGATAATGAACACCCCCCAAAAACTACTTAAGAAAAAAGATTCTTAAAATTAAAGATTCTTTAAAATTAATTATACAAAACTTTTCTTCATTTCAGGATAAAAGAAAAATACAGGAAGAAATCTCACAAAAAAGGTTGAAAATAGAAGAAGAAAAACTAAAACATCAACATCTGAAGGTAACTGATAATGACTTTAATTTTATGTCCTTGGTGTGATATTCAAATGTCCCACTGGCTTTCACATTTTAATAGCAAAGAAGCTTTAGGAAAGAGAAAAGTCCCATCATAGTTCTACCAACATATTAACCACCAGAGAGAAGCCAAGAAGCCAGTGATATTTGCATACAAGATTAATACCTTCTGGCCAACATGTAGAAAGTAGAAAATATGATTTTATTACTTTGATCCTTTGGTTTTGAATCTCATATAATTTGCTCTGGTAACCTTGAGAATTCAGCCTTGAGAATCTGGCCCTGGTACAATTTTGCTTAACATCCCTAAGGAAGTGGATCCAGCTAGGAAGTTTCTTTTTAAATGAATGAAAGGCCAGACATTCCCCAGGGGGGATGGAGCAGACAGAATCTAGCTGATCAAGGATGCTTGTGTTTAAAAGCTCAGTGAACCCAAAGTTGTTTGGGCCTGGTTTGAGTTTCTGTTTTATGTTGCTTTGCCTGAGCATGAGATCATAACTATAAATAAATCTCCATTTTTAAAATCAGACTTGACATCTTTTACTAGGTGTGGTCATGTTGTAATTAAAGCTCACTGAATTTCAACATTTTATTATGTGGCTTAGTCACAGGATATAAGCAAATGACCAACAGAAGCTGCTTGTGAGCAGGCCCAAGCAGGAAACTGAGGAAACTGTATTTATCTGGAAGAGCTATCAATGGATTTCATAAATTCCCCTCCAAGAAACAATGGGGTCCCATACTTCAGTCAAACTTGCCAAATTCAGTTAGAACTACCACCCTCTGGCTGCCCCCTCTAGGAAGGGAAAAAATCATTTCATTGCTTGCTCCATTGTCGGGATTGTTAACTTCTTGGTTCTGGACACTTTGACATTCCTGTTGTTTGATGGATATCAACAACAGAAATCTGTTTGTGAATCTGTTAACCTGCTGTCCTTACAAAAATGTCACATTAAATTCACGTGAGTGGTAGATGTACTTGTGCCCTCTCGGAAAAACCTACAAAACAGAAGCAAAATTTGCCAGGCTATTTCAATGTACTTCAAAGAATATGTGTCAAATCTAGAACAATATTTGAAACAGATCATTTCTGATTCCAAAATCAAAATATTCTCATTCTCTCTCTCTCTCTCTCTCTCTCTCTCTCTCTCTCTCTCTCTCTCTCTCTCTCTCTCTCTCTCTCTCTCTCTCTCTTCTACACACACACACAGAGAGACAGTTTTCTTGTTTCTAAGTAAACTGATCACACTCCAGCATTCACTGACTGCTATCCTTGCAGAATGGAAAGATTATACCTGCAAAGCTCACACAAGAAAGGGCACAAATGTTTCCTCAGCTCATTTGTGGAAGTAAAGGTCACACAGGAAAAGCCTGAGTCATGGACAAGTCTAGTTCTGAGGTAGCCCTTCATTTCAATATGTGCTAAAAAGTCAGTCCAGAAAGTAATACACAATCATCTCTGTTGATTTACTTCCCAGAATCAGTCAGGAGACTTCTTCAGATCCAGTCCAGTCCAAACATTCATCATGCTTTGATTACTTACTGTACACAGTTGTACAGAATGTAGACTGTACAAAGTACAAATGGAGATGCTGAAATCCTGCCCACACTCCCTCGCCAACCCTGCGTACCAGCCCAGGACTGCTGGGTCTGAAGCAACAGCTTTTCTTAGTTTTCTCTACAGGGGTGTTTTCCATCTTCCCAGGCTGTTCACTGACCCAAAAGGGTATGGGTGTGAAGAGGAAGAAAAGACTCCTAGAGAGAAAGCAAACAAGACGGATATTATATTTAAATGATAGTGTGAATATTTGTTCTCTAGTTGGAGGCAGCAAATGGAGATTCCATTAAAGCTATGGGATCCAAGCTGTCTTTGCTAATAAGAATTTATATGGATAGACACTGGGGCTTTTTGGAAAATAGGGTTTTTTGTTTTGTTTTGTTTTTTGGGTGTTTTTTTTTTTTTTTGGTACATTGTGGGGCTTAAACTCAGGGACTAGGTGCGATCCTGAACTCTTTTATGGTTTTTTTTTTGTTTTTGCCAATCCTGGGCTTGAACTCAGGGCCTGGGCACTGTCCTTGGGGTTTCTCAAGGCTAGAGCTCTACCACTTCAGCCACAGCACCACTTTCCGCTTTTTCTTTGTATGTGATACTGAGGAATCAAACCTAGGGCTTCGTGCATGCTAGGCAAGCATTCTATCACTAGGCTATGCTCCCACCCTCGCTCCCATCCCCCACCCCCACCCCCATCCCTGAACTCTTTTTGCTCAAGGCTAGCACTCTACCACTTGAGCTACAGTTCTGCTTCAGGTGTTCTGATGGAGATAAAAGCTTCATGGATTTTCCTGCCCAGGCTGGCTTTGAACCTCCATCCTCAAGTCTCAGCCTCCTGAGAAGCTAGGAGTTTATTCTATTCTACAAGGCATTCACCAAGTCCAGAAAGTTCCTTTTGACCTTGACAGTAGCTCACCTTAGTCTTATTTTCTTCATCCACTGGCCCTGATCCCCAGGGCTCTCCCACCGCTTCCTTGACAGCCAACTAGAATTGCACTTCCATGGCCCACACTGAACAGTGCAAGCATAGATGTCCAGTGAGTGTTTCCACCAGGAACAGGACACATGTTTCCAGATGTTGCAGTGACTCACTCTGCTCTTTAGTTCTTGAATATCATGATTATCCCATGACGCATGCAGGAGGGAATTTCCAAGGGTGTCATTAATATGCCAACACTCAAACCACACAGGTGTGTACATTAGGAATCTTGCCTCGTAATCACACCTCAACAGAGGCTGTGCTTCCAGGAAACACAAAATACATTAAATCGAGAAATCTCGTCAGTTCCTAGCAGGAAAGTACATTTTATTCTGAAGTCTACTGAAAATGTTCTCTAACATGTAAAAGTGCTTCCAGCAAACGTTTTTGATTTTGGTTGTTATGACTGTTATTGTTATTGTTTTGTGCCAGTACTGGGGCTTGAAACCAGGTCCTGGCGTTCTCATTTGGCTTTTTTTTTTTTCTGTTAAGACTGGCAATCTACCACTTGAACTACAGCTCCACTTTTGGCCTTTTGCTGGTTAATTGATCATGAAAATCTCAGAGACTTTTCTGCCATAGTTGGCTTCACAGCACCGTCCTCAGATCTCAGCCTTCTGAGTAGTTAGGATTACAGGCATGAGTCACCAGTACCCAGCCCGAAGAACCTTTCTATGAAGAACTACCAAAAGATTATTACCTCTGTCACTTACACTTTCATTTAGTTTTTTTTCTTTTGTGCCAGACTTCACACTCTTGTTTAACTTTTTTGCTCATTTGCTGGAACTCTACCACTTGAATCACACCACCACTTCCAGCTTTTTGCTAGTAAATAGAAAATAAGAAGACGTCTCAAGGATTTGTGTACCTATGCTGGTTTCAAACTTCAATCCTCAGTTCTCAAGCTCCTGACTAGTTAGGATTTAAAAAGCCACTGGCTCCCAGCTTCATTTACTTCTTGTGGCTTTTGATTTCTTTTTTTTTTTCTCTCTTTGTAGTGCTGGAATCAAACCAAGAGTCTCACACATGTGAGGCTAACAATTGATCACTGAGTTATGTCCCCAGTGCCAAATAGCTTGTGATTATGATTTTATCGCCATGAATTTGATGTTATTATGTTCATTATCTTTATATTCTAAAGCACAAGTCTGTGATGTAAAAGCAAATTATGTTTTTGTATAACCATATTGATTGTGTTTTGCTTACCACAATTTGTGATTACACTAGATAATTTTGATTTCCCATCCCAACCCCATGTTTTATAACTTCAGAGAGGTAAATGGTAATTTGTGAAGTAAGGGAAAAAAATTTATAAGACCAGACTATGGACCTAGAATGTAGCCCAAAGTTAACCTAATCAAGAATTATTCTCTGTTCCTATTACTGAGTGTCTCAGATAAGCAACTGACTGGACCTATCTTTTTACATGGTGTGTGTGTGTGTGTGTGTGTGTGTGTGTGTGTGTGTGTGTGTGTGTGAGAGAGAGAGAGAGAGAGAGAGAGAGAGAGAGAGAGAGAGCGAGAGAGAGAGAGAGAGAGAGAGAGAGAGAGAGAGAGAGAGAGAGAGAGAGAGAGAGAGAGAGAGAGAGAGAGAGGAGAGCACTGTTCCTAGGGCTTGAACTCAGGGCCTGATGAGTTCCTGCTCAAGGCTGGTACTCTACCACTTCAGTCCCAGCTCCATTTCTGACTTTTTCAGTGGTTAATTGGAAATAAGAATCTCATCCACTTTCCTATCTGAAGCAGCTCCAAGCCATGATCCTCAAATCCCAGCCTCCTGAATAGCTAAGATCTATAGGCATAAGTCACCAGTGCCCGGCAAGCAGTCTGGATTTATCTGTCTCCATACTATTCCATGATATTTATTTCTAATTGTTGCAATGGGTCATTTTTCTTTCAAAAAATAAAAGGCTAGAAATCTATGGCCTTAGTTAAAATAACCATCTTTTGCTAATCAGCTAGCATAACCAAGTTTAACTATTTTTTTGTTCACAGGTAAAACTATCCCAGTGGAATTAATTTTACCATCCTTTAAAAAAATTCTTACTTGCTCTCATTTTAATTGTAATTTAAGAAAATAAAAGGCCCAGAAAATGAAAGTTGCATTTTCTTCCTATTGCTGCAGTCATAGTGATTCCCCAATGGATAATTAACAACAAATAATGGAGGAAATAATACAGAGAGGCTCAGTAAATCTGTATGACTGCCCTTTGCTTCCAAAAAAATGAGAGAAACTCAAATTCCTTAAAAATAATGCAACTGTGCACCCACTTTCCATTTGAGTGAGATTAGCTGCAGGCTAATTCCTTGCAAAATTACAGGTGTGCATCATTGTTTCAAGTCTTCTTCATTCTTTTTTTCATATATTTTTATTGTAATTAATAGAAGGGTTACATTATATTTGCCAGATAAAAGGTGCATTAATTCACATTCAAGTCTTCTTCACTCTGAAGCAAGAGCTTCAGTCTTCCATGCAAACTCATGAGTTTATTTTTTCCATATTATAAAAATAAGCCTTTTTGTCTTGCTAAAGTTGTCAGACATTCAGTTCATCAATATTCAGAGCAGTAAGCCTTGTGTATCATGTCACTGGAATGGGTGGGGGTTGGGAAGTAGGGAAGTCTAGAACCAGGGAAATTTCCAGAAGAAATGGTATGGTATAGAAAAACAGTATTAATGTGCTACAGAGCCAAAGGCTACCACTGATTGAGTTTTCGATACAATAGTAACTCTGTTGTACTGGTTCTTACTATTCCCACACACGTTTTGGAAGAAGCAGTATGTATAATATCGGGAGGGGACCTCCCCGAATGGCATTCAGGAGCTTGTAACTTGAGGCGGGACACAAGATGTGCACTCAGCACATCCAAAGAAATAACACCAAATAACCCATCACCCTCTGGAGTCCCAGCCTGGCCTAGTGAATGGAGATTCTGAAGACAGAACATTGAAGGTGACAGTGGAGCTACAGATGGTGAGGAACAGAGGTTTTTCCTAAGGACTGAGCGGGTCTGAACTAGACATGAAAGGTTAAATGGCTTTTGTGTTGCTGGGGCTTGAGGGGGTGGGGAGAACTCAGGACTTCAAGCTCTCCCTTAGCATTTTTTTTTTTTTGCTTAAGACTAATGCTTTAACCACTTAAGCCACACCTTTTAGCTTTTTGCTGGGTAGTCTCATGGGTAGACTTTCCTTGCCTGCCCTAACTTCTAACTGAGATCCTCAAATCTCACACTCTTGAATTGCTATGATTACAGGAATAGCCACCAGTACCCAGCTGAGAAAGATGAATTAGACACAAAACACAGCTGTGCAAGGGAGTCAGACAGGTTGTAGAGGGGGGAAAAGTCCAAATTTATACAGGCAAGCAGTGAGGGGAAAAAAATATACCTTTGACTATGCCCGCTATTGGAATTTCTTAGATTTAGAAGTAGGAAGAGACCTTGTTAGCTGGTATATTGTATATATATATATTTATTTGTTTATTTGAAATAGGAAAGGGAAGGGGGAAAACAAGATGAGGGGAGGACTGGGGGAGGGGAATGGGGACAAAAACATCAGAAGGGGTATCAACGTGTGTGAAGTAATGCACCCACTATCTGGCAAATATAAGTGTAACCCCTCTATTAATTACAATAAAAATGTATAATGTCAAAAAAATAGGAAGAGATATTAGAAAATTGTTGACAGCTTCTGAAATATTCACTCCGATTCTTGATGGCAGAAAAAGGCCTTGCGAGAGAAATGGCTCCTGGATGGAATCAGCAGTGGACGGGAGCAGGACGAGATGAGGAGACAAAACCAGCAAGACCAGCACCAGATCCAGGTTCTGGAACAAAGTATCCTCAGGTAAGGCCTGCACTGAATACCCCACCTCTCCCTTCATTTGTCTTATGTTGTGTGTAGAAAAACCACTCTTCTTTTCAGAAGTACAATTACCACTTCCATTGGATTTCTAAAATGGTCTGAGGGAAACACCAGGACACAACAATAACAAAGCGCTACACCTGAGCATAAGAACACCAGACTTCTCCCCCCATACAACACTCTGCCTATTCCTTGAGATACCTATCTTTTAGCATTGTTGAGAATAATTTAAATGTGCATGCCTGCCTGAAGAATTAGGGAAGGCCAATGAAAAGGATGGTCTCAACATACTTTATGTGCAGGAATGAAAACTGAACAATGAAACCTGTTTTAAGAATAAGACGGATGTTAAACACGTCATTTGAAATATGATGTCAAAATCAATGTTAATAAATTCTTTAATAAAAAAAAGAATAAGAGGGAGACACTGGACACCAGTGGCTCTCATGTATCATTGTAGCTACTGAGGAGGCTGAGATTTTAGAATCATGACTCAAAGCCTGCCAAAGCAAGAAAGACCATGTGCAAATCCAGAAGTGAGCCATAGAGCTCAGCTGATGGAGTGCTAACTTTGAGCAAAAGAAGCTCAAGATCAGAGCCCAGGCCCTGAGTTGAAGCCCTAGGACCAGTTTTTTTCATATATTTTTTATTGTAATTAATAAAAGGATTACATTATATTCACCAGATAGAAGGTGCATTACTTCACATACATTGATACCCTTTCTCATGTCTTGGTCCCCATTTCCCTCCCCCCACCCCCATCCCTCATCTTGTTTTCCCCCCTTCCCTATCCAATTTCAAATAACCAAATGCAAATATATCCAATATATCAGATAACAAAGTGAAATACTGTAACAATATGAGATAACCAAGGGACAGCAAAAGAGATGAGAGATAACACAGTACATTAAGACAACAATCATTCATTATATGGCTTTTGTTTCCTTATCCTGGAGTTCCTTACATTTAGTGTCCTACTATTTGGCCTAATGTCTCTAGATTTTGTTCTATTGTAAATCTCTGCTAGGAGAGCCCAAGGTTTCTACTGATTATGACAAATGAGGGACACTGTTGGGCCTATGTTCCTTTGCGACTGGCTTACTTCACTTAATATGATTTTTTCTAAGTCCATTTCCTTACAAATAGGGCAATGTCATTCTTTCTGACAGCAGCATAGAATTCCATTGTGTATAAATACCACATCTTATTGATCCACTCATGAACTGAGGGACATCTAGGTTGGTTCCATATCTTTGCTATGGTAAATAGTGCTGCAATGAACATTGTTGTGCTAGTGGATTTAGTATGCTCTTGTTTATGGACAATTGGGTAAATGCCAAGTAGTGGAATTGCTGGGTCATAGGGGAGCTCTATGTTTAGTCTTTTGAGGAACTGCCATACTGCTTTCCATAGTGGTTGAACGAGTTTGCACTCCCACCAACAATGTAGTAGTGATCCCTCCTGGCCACATCCCCTCCAGCATCTGTTGTTATTAGATATCTTGATCCTGGCCATTCTAACTGGAGTGAGGTGGAATGTTAGCATTGTCTTGATTGCATTTCTTTTATGACCAGAGGTGTTGAGCATTTCTTCATGTGTCTATAGACCATTCTTATTTCTTCTTCAGAGAAGACTCTCTTTAAGTCTTTGGCCCATCTTTTAATGGGATGGTTGTTACTTTGGAGATTAGTTTTGGAGTGATTTAATTTTTTGAGCTGTTGATATATTTTAGATATGAGGCCTTTATCCGTTGTATGGTTAGTGAAGATCTTCTCCCATTCTGTAGGCTTCCTAGGACCAGTTTTTTTTTTTAATCCTCAGTTGTTTCTTCAAAGATATGAAATGTTTTTATATCATAGGTAATAAACAATTAGTTAAATAAAGTAGAATTTGGAAAACTTTATTCTTTGAAAGTCAACCCTTTGCTAAGCACCTCTTATCAAGAGTCTGGTTTATGCTAGTAGGTGCTTTCTTCATTCCTCAACACAGAACTCTTATCTCTGACTGTGTCCCAAAGTTAATCCCTGTTAATCCCTTGCAACTGCGCACACTCCTCCCTGCTTCTCCTCAGAACCTCTCTTAGGTATCTTTCCACATACTGAACCCCTATAGCTTTCTCTGCATCTGATAACTGAAGTGACCCCATCTGCTCAGACTCTGCTAATAAGTTAGGACAACACTCTAAGTAATCCCATAATATAGGACCCTAACTGCTTGCTTTAAGTAGTGCCTGAAGGCTCCTCGAAGTACCTGAGCTTCTAGGAGTATTGAGACTAGCCTGTGTACTTAGAGCACCTACCTCATCAAAAATCAAAATGGAGGAGGAATAAATATTCAATGAGGTCTGAAATACATGGAGCACTTTACAACGTAGTCTCTTTTCATCTTCATGTCCCTCCAACTATTACCTTCACTTTTGGCTATAAGTTTTAAAGTTCAGTGGTAGGAAGAAGCAGTTCAGCAGTGACCTGACAGGATTGAACTGTGTACCTGTAAAACAAGTCACCAGGGCCGGGAGTTTGGCCTAGTGGTAGAGCGCTTGCCTAGCATGCATGAAGACCCGGGTTCAATTCTTTGGTACCACATACACAGAAAAAAAACAGAAGTACTGCAGTTCAAATGGTAGAGCTCTAGCCTTGAGAAAGTCCAAGGACAGTGCTCAGGCCCTGAGCTCAAGCCCAGGACTGGCAAAAAAAAAAAAAAGTCACCAGCAAACTACATGGACTCAAAAAAGGCATGATTTCTTGAAAATCTTTGAATCTTGTACTGTTCCTTTGTTCTTTCACCAAACATTTCCTCACATGGAATCTTCTTCCATGTCATTCTGTCTGCTTTACTAAATTGCCAATTATAAGTCTGTTCATTCACTAACGGTTTTTGTTCATTTATTTGTTTTGTGGGCCCACACTGGAGCCTGAATTTAGGGCTGTTCCCTTAGTTTTTCTGCTCAAAGCTAGCGCTCTACCATGTGCACTCTAGCTCTACTTGTGGCTTTTTGTGCTGATAACTAAAGTTGAGAATCCCTTGGATTTATTTGTCTAGGTTGGCTTCCAACCTTGATCCTCAGATCTCAACCTCTTGAGTAGCTTAACAGGTGTGAACCACTGGTGCCTGGCTTACTAATTTCTGACATCTTCCTACAACTGAATTTTAGATCTTTAACCCAGCAGTACTCCAAGTGATATTAGTCCACAAATATACCAAAGAATGGTTCATTTTCTTAGTCTTGTAAAAATTAGGAAACATTTGCATTTGAATTAAATCATTTAACCCAGAAATCCTAAAATAATAGTTTTTAAAAGAATCAATATTTGCATCTCATAAGTGAAGACATGAACTCAGAGAAACGTGGGTGTTACAGTCAATAAAAGGTACATTTGGCCCTAAAGCAACCTAGGTTTTATGCTCTGCACTTGGAAAACGAGATGAGCTCTATAGCTATAATAGATACAGATGTTCTAAAATGGTAAAGCAGCTGATATGGACACGAATGTGTAATTGGTTTAGGGTTTCACTCTGTGTGCGCGCATGTGATCAGGACTGGTACTCTCACAGTACTGGGAATTGCACTCTTATTTGGCTTTTTCACCCAGGGCTGCTGCCCTATCCCTTGAGCCATGCCTCCACCTCTAGTTAATTAGAGATAAGTTCATTGAGTTTTTCTTGCCCAGGCTGGCTTTAACCCATGATCCTCAGATCTTAGCCTCCTAAGCAGCTAAGATTACAGGCATGAGCCACCAGCTCCCAGCTTATTCTTCTTTGTTTAAAAAATAGTCCCGGAGCTGGAGGCCTGACTCAGTAGTAGAGCTCCTTCTTGCCAAGTGTGGGGTCTTGGGTTCAAACCCCAAGACATTCAAAAAGGAAGGAGGAGGAAGTGGGAAAGAAAGAGGAAGAGAAGGAAGAGGAAAAGGAAGGAGGAGGAAGAGGAGGAGGAAGAGAAGGAGGAAGAGGAGAAGGAAGAGAAGGAGGAAAAGGAGGAGGAGGAGGAGGAGGAGGAGGAGGTTGCAGGTTTTCAGATTCAGTCTTTGTCCTTCCTGCGTTGAAGCAGTTTTCATTAGCAGCTAATTCCATTTCGATCTCCTGTTCATTTTGAATCACAGTGGGACCCAATGATGAAGCTGAACTAAGCAGAGCCATCCTCATCCTCTAAGCAGCAAAAAGGAGCCCAAAGCCAGAATGTGATTTATCTCTTGACTTAGGCACATGCTCAGGTGTGACTTATTTTTTATTCTGCAAAGTCCCTCAACTCTAGAATAAGAACTGAAGCAGGAATATCAGAATAGAACCTTTGCTACTGCTCAGAGCAAGGCGCCATGAGTTTTTCATTCCTTCTCTGCCCTGATTTTGTGCAATGAATTCAAAGATCTAACCTTCACCATTTAGACCTTTGTCTGCTAAGTGGAATACACAAGGCTGGGCAGTGGTCCTCACCTGCCTGACCTCCATTTCCCTGCCTGTAATGGTAGGCAATAGTTCATATACAGAACTGCCATGAATAAAGTGGCTTACAGAGCACCTGACATTTGCTAAGTGTTCAAAAAATATCAAGTACTACTCCTGATTAAACATCAAAAACATAGAATATTGCCAAGAATTCTTATCCAGGTGTTTTTATTTGGGGGCCAGCATCTTTCCCTTCTTTATTTGATTGCTGAGAGTAGATCTCTTTGAAATAAATGTCACCCAGATTCTCTGTATCTAGAAGTGACTGGTGAGTTTTGGTTTTTAAATTGGCTCAATGGCTAAAATGGTAACAGGACTTAATTTTATAAGGTTTTTTTTTATTATGGATTAAGCACTAGGCTAAAAACTTTATATATCTTATTTTATTGAATCCTCAGCCATTCAACAGGGGAAAGAATAAGTCATTACAAATTATACAGGTAAAAAGTTAAGGGCTAGGATTTTATTTCTAATTACAAGTCCTAATAAGCTGGATACTGTTGGCTCACAACTGTAATTCTAGCCATTCAGGAAGCTGAGATGTGAGGATTGTGGTTCAAAACCAGCCTGAGCAAACAAATCTAAGAGACTTTTACCTCCAATTAACTAGCAAAAAAAAAATGGAAGGCTCAGTTGTAGAGCTCCAAACTTGATATTTAAAAAGCCAAGAGCACAAAGCCTTGAATTCAAGCCTCAGTACCAGTATACACACACACACACACACACACACACACACACACACACACACACACACACACACACTTACAATTAGGGCCTCTTTAAGTATTAGCAGAAAGAATGAAATCATGGTGGCCAGATGGAGGCAGGGTGAGCCAATAAGGTTGATTGAGTTTCAAGGTCGAAACAGCATTTGTGTCCACCAAGGGGCCTTACTCTCAGGCTCTCTTCCAAGATCAAAGGGAGCATTTGTTCCAGGAGAAGGGAAGTGGAGATGGTTGAGTGGAGAGTGTAACAAGGACATTCCTAAACAGGCTTTTGGGGGAGATGGTTGCTTTAGGTTAAATCGTTTTCCATCCTAATCATGAAACAAAATTGTGCCTCAGATCCTGCAGAAGAAAAAGTTCACAGAAGTTAAAACCTGTAAACCCTATCTTGAAGGCCCTTTTTTTTTTCTAATCCATGCCCTGATTTTACTCTCAAATATATCTATCACCTTACAGAGAGCCATTCAGTTGGTAATTTAACAAAATTAAACACTGAAAGAGTTCCCTGACTCATACATAACCTTTAAGCAAAGCATGGCTCCTTTCTTATTTTTCTCTTTTTCTTCCAACAAGAGGTAACGTGTCACCAAATATGTGTGTTTCCATGGTTCCCATCCCTGAGTCACATTCTTAGCATTGGAACAGTATTATTGAGTATCCCGCCTGGTTTCCAGATTAATGCCTTTGTATGCAGCGTTCCCAGGAGCTACACTGAGCAGTTTCAGAATCACTACTTTAATCGAGGTTGCCTTAGCCTTATTCTCTCTTCTGACCTCTGAAAGGTCGACTTCCTGCTTGGAGGCACAGGTACACACACTTCCTGTCCAAATACTCTCAAATGGAGAGGCCTGCTTTGAAATTCTGTTCTGCTATGTCACTGCTCACCTCTGTCCTACAGCCAGTACACCCAATGTAATACCAAGCACATGCCCCACCTCCCTGGCACGAAGTCTCCAAAGGAGCTCAGCGCTCGCTCTGTGCCATCCATGTCTTGCAATCACCCAGAGAATCCATGATCTCCCTCCCTCCGCCAAACTGCCATGCACCAAGCCACACTGTCTACTGTTGGTCTGTGTCTCAAGGCCCCTGGAGCACCTGACAGAGAAATATAAGCATAACACGTAAAAGGTTCACTGCCAAAGAGAATGATCCAAACTCACTGCATTCACTTTGAGAAGGATAAGCTACTTAGGATTAAATATTCCCCTGTAAGATTATTTTTTGTTCTTTTTTTTTACCTACTTCAAAGTGCCCTTCTCACCTTCTGCCTTTTTTGAATGAACCTTGCACTAAGCAGAACCTGCTTCTTCCACCGTGTGGTACAACTGAGCAGGTACATCAGGAGAAAGTAAACTTAACCTCTGCCATGACCACTTCTCCATAAATGTAAATGGAATAGGAGAAAAATCCAATGCTCTTGGGAGCAGTCTCTCGGTCAGTGGACAAAAGAGACCAGGCAAGATCCAATTTCAAGAGGAAATTTAAAATATTGATGTTGAAATTTAAGTCAGTCATTTTGTTGTTGCTACTTACATCCTATTTAACCAAGTTTAGGTCAGTGTGATTTCTATGCAAGCTGAACCCCTTCTTAATGGTCTTGTCCAGCTGTGCTGCCCAAATGGACCTTAATGAAATTCATGTTTCACCGAACACAGTAGTTCGTGGGATACATGCTACCTGCAAGGAAGACATCACATTTCAAATACCCTTCCTTCTTCCCCCAATCAAACTCGCCACTCGTAATACCACAGAGCAGGAAGCTAACCAAACTATTCTCTATGGACCATGTATGATAGAAGAGAAAGAGAAACAGGAGGTGGGGGGAAGAGCCACCATTCGTTCCTTAATACATTTGCCATTGCCTAGAAACACTGAAGAACTTATTCTGAGGATGTCTTCTAGCATGTTTTTCACTCTCCATATTTGACTAAATGGCTTACCAAATTTGTAATCATTCATCTGTTGTTCTGTTCACCCCACTCCCCCAGCCCCACCAATTGCCTGATTATTTTTAATTCAGGAACCTCATTGCTAACAAAAAAGCTGAATAAATTGCAATTTCACCAAAATACACACACACACACACACACACACATGCATGCACACACACACATGCACACACACACACTCCTAGTACAATGTGTAACACATAGTAAGAATATTTGTGAACACAGATTGATAAATTAATGACTTTAGGAGGACTAGCTAAAGAAGCCTTGATAATAACTTGAGCACTAATGAGGTGGGGAAGAAAAAGTCTTGATCTTCTTTTAAAAAATAAAAGAATCTGGAGGTAAGACCTGGAAGATCATGATTCAAAGCCAGTGCAAGCAGAAAAATGATGAACACTCTGCCTACAATTAACTAGAAAACTGTTGGACTGGAGGAGTAAAATCTCCAGCACTGACTAAACAAGTCAAACAAGTGCAAGGGCTAAGCATGGTGGCTCATGCCTGTAATCCCAGCTACTCAGGAGGCTGAGATCTGAAGATTGCAGTTCAAAGCCAGCCTGGGCACTAAAGTCTGGGAGACTCATATCTTCAATTAACCACCGGAAATGGCTCTGTGGCTCAAGGGGTAGGGTGGTAGCCTTGAGCTGAAGAGCTTAGGGACAGTGCCCAGGCCCAGAGTTCAAGTCCCACAACTGACCAAATAAAAAGAAAGAAAAGAAAAGGGGAAAAAAAGACACAGAGAATGTACAGAACAACAAAATCAACAACAAAACCGGAAGTTTTCAATCCACCTGCAGTTTTATCTCGAACACACATGGGTCTTTGTGACTTTACATCCTTTCCCCCATGTATCATAACGTTTATTATCTTTCATGGTTTTTCCTTAATTCCACTATGAAATTGTGGTACAAAGAAGTTACAATTCCATAAGTCAGGCTATGAGTACATTGCAACTTGATCAAAATTACCCCTTCTATCATTCCCCCACTGAACATTCTTGAGAATACTATTGATACTTAGGGATGTGTCTTCTGATTTTCTACAGAAGATTCCAGAATTGTAAGCTCCCCAAAGCAGATATATCTTTGTATTTACCGATCCTTAGATCTTTATAACTTTTCCAGGGTGCTTTTATATTAATTTCTCCTTCAGAAGGACATTCAGTACCTTTTATACAAATTTCTGAGTATTAGTAGACTTATAATAAATCTTTGGTTGTGTTCACCAAGAAGAAGGAAAGAAAGAAAGAAAGAAAGAAAGAAAGAAAGAAAGAAAGAAAGAAAGAAAGAAAAAAGAAAGAAAGAAAGAAAGAAAGAAAGGCAGGAAGAGAGAGAGAGAGAGAGACAGAGAAAGAGAGAAAGACAGACAGAAAGACAGAAAGAGAACAGGAGGCAGAGGAGAAGGAGGAGAAGGAAGAAGAGAAGGAGGAGGAGGAAAAGAGGAAGAGGAGGGGAAGGAGAAAAGGAAAGCAAGAAGAGAAGGAGAAGAAAGAAAGCAATCCAGAATTGGGGGAAGAAACTAGTTTCATTGATTCGTCCTCTGAGTCTTGGTCTCACACACACACACACACACACACACACACACACACACACACACGTTCAAAAGCATAGACATATCACACCAGAGAAAGGATTTATGCTGCCATAAGCCCTAGACTTCATTTCCTGGGAGAGTCCCTGTGACCAGGCTTCCAGCCCAGACCACACCCACACCCACCCTGCAATGAAGCCTTTCTCCTTCACAAGGAAAATGCCACATGGCCTCTTTCGACCACCCAAGGGTAATGACTCCTTGTTGATTATTCTATGTTATATTAGGATAGGAATTTATATTTCTTAGTCTTCAAATAATAAGGCCCTGTTTGGAGGGTCAAAGAAGAACAATCAACACTAAGAAGCAAAGCAGAAATGAAGTGGGTAGCAAATAGAAAATGTAGTTTATTTCCTTCTATGGTTAGGAATAAATGTTAAGGGTTACAAGGCTTGGCACCAATGATTTGTTCTAAGTGAAGGCTAATGACTACTGACATCATCAAAATAAGTTTTGTCATTTCATTATAAGCTAACAAGTGACTTATTCACGAGAAATATTTTGTTTCCAGAATTTTTTGAAATGCTTATCAGAATCATCAGTGGACAGATCTTTGGCTTATTTTCCATGTCTTGGCTCTAAGAGCACATAAGGGATCCTGAGATATTCTTCGTAGCACCTGGCTAGAGGTCAAATTGGATTATTATTGCAATTATTTTTGCTATCACTAAATGTTTGGTATGTACTACAAGATTCTCCCCATGCTCTAATTAAGATCTACACAAGTGGGCTTCTGTCCTGCTAGAACATTTGAGAAGCCTAAAACCAACCAATACCATGGGCCATACCAACTCTAGGGTGGATATGGATTCAATTGAAAATTCCTCTTGTAACTTGTACGTGTTAGTGGCTGATTCGCTACAATCACCTTTCACTTTTCATCATCTCTGACAAACAAAGCTTCTAATTTCTATACTATTACTGTCATGGAGAGGGCTAGCTTTTCTAAATCTCTCACTTTTAATGTGAGTTTCATATCATGCTCACATCATCTTGCCCATAAGATTAATTAATATTCACAGTTATTTTTGAAAATGAGATTCATCCCCACAAATGCTGTTCAAATGAAATGTTTTTTGTTTTTTTTTTTAAATCTCCTACTTTATACATGGAACAATAGAGTCTGTTAGTGGTGGTTGGGAAGGAGGGAGGAGCAATGGATGAGACTGTCACAGGAAGTAGGAGTCTGATTAAGGTGCATCATAGGCATACATGGACATGTCAAAATAAAACCCTCTTGGATAGCTAATGGATGCTAATAAAGTATGTGGAAAATATTATTCAGCTTTCTAAACATCTGTTGTTTCCAATTATCAGAGCAGATGGCTTGACACTTGTTGTGATGTCTTTGCTGTTGACAACTTCTAGTTGTCTTGAAGCTGATGCACTGGCTGTGAGCCAATGGCTCATGCCTGTAATCCTAGCTATTCAGGAGGCTGAGAACTGAGGATGGCTTGAGGTGTGACCTAACCCGGAAAGCACCAGCCAAGAAAGAGTGTGAGGTCCTGACTTCACATTCTAGGTACCAAAACAACAACCACAAAAAGGTACTGTATTAATTGCATTGCTTGCTCTGTTCTTAAATGCTCAAGATTTCAGCAGTAGGGCTGGCTCAGGAGGAAATTAATGTTTGATGGTTGCCAAATACCATTGCATCCTCTGGCATGCTTCTTGTAACATGCGGCTGTTTAGTATGGTAGGTTAGATCTTCTTTGCTTTACATGTGCTCTTTGACAGTGGCTAGTTTAATAACCTGTTGAATATTATAGAGCAGTTCTTGTTTTCACGTGCATGTCAATGCATACAAGTATTCTTCATCTTCTTTCTGATAGTCTAGTGAAACAAACTATAATTATAATTGATAGATAACTAGTTGTCAAAGCTTAATGCTGGATTTAACCATTTGTTAGATTCCAAATTTCTTTTTTTCCATATATTTTTATTGTAATTAATAGAAGGGTTACATTATATTCACTAGATAGAAGGTGCATTAATTCACACACATTGATACCCTTTCTCATGTCTTGGTCCCCATTTCCCTCCCCACCACCCCCACTCCTCATCTTGTTTTCCCCCCTTCCCCATCCAATTTCAAATAACCAAATACAAATATATCTGATATATCAGATAACAAAGTGAGATACTGTAACATTATGAGATAACCAAGGGACAGCAAAAGAGATGAGAGATAACATAGTACATTAAAGATAACAATCATTCATTATATGGCTTTTGTTTCTATATCCTAGAGATCCTTTCATTTAGAGTCATACTATAGGGCCTTTTGTATCAAGGTTTTGCTCTATTGCAAATCTCTGCTAGGTGAGCCCAAGGTTTCTACTGATTATGACAAATGAGGGAAACCATTGAGCCTAAGTTCCTTTGAGTCTGGCTTACTTCACTTAATATGATTTTTTCTAAGTCTTTCCATTTCCTAACAAATGGGGCAATGTCATTCTTTCTAGCAGCAGCATAGAATTCCATTGTGTACAAATACCACATCTTATTGATCCACTCATCAACTGAGGGACATCTGGGCTGGTTCCATATCTTTGCTATGGTAAATAGTGCTGCAATGAACATCACTGTGCTAGTGAATTTAGTATGTCCTTGTTTCTGGACAATTGGGTAAATGCCTAGTAATGGAATTGCTGGGTCATAGGGGAGCTCTATGTTTAGCCTTTTGAGGAACTGCCATACTGCTTTCCATAGTGGTTAAATGAGTTTGCACTCCCACCAACAGCGTATTAGTGCTCACTCCTGGCCATATCTCCTCCAGCATCTGTTATTAGTTTTCTTGATCCTGGCCATTCTAACTGGAGTGAGGTGGAATCTTAGAGTTGTTTTGATTTGCATTTCTTTGTTGACCAGAGATGTTGAGCATTTCTTCAGGTGTCTATAGGCCATTTTTGTTTCTTCTTCAGAGAAGACTCTCTTTAAGTCTTTGGCCCATCTTTTAATGGGATGGTTGTTACTTTGGAGATTAGTTTGGGAGTGATTCAATTTTTTGAGCTGTTGATATGTTTTAGATATGAGGCCTTTGTCCATTGTTTGGTTAGTGAAGATCTTCTCCCATTCTGTAGGCTTCCTAATTAATTTACTAGCTATGTCCTTTGCCATACAAAAGCTCTGCAGTTCAATGCAGTTCCACTTATCCAGCCTTTCTCTGATTTGTTGTGATTCTTGGTCCTTATTAAGAAAGTTTCTACCTGTGCCAAGGAGGCCTAGTGTATCTCCTATTCCTTCTTGTAAAGTTTTCAGTGTGTCAGCTTTAACCTCCAGATATTGGATCCATTTGGAGTTAATTCTAGTGCAGGGTGACAAAGAAGGATCCAACTTTAGTTTTCTGCAGGTGCTTAATCAATTCTGCCAGCACCACTTGTTGAAGAGGCTGTCTTTCTTCCATTCTTTTTTTTTTGGCTCCCTTGTCAAAGATTAGGTGGCCATAGCTCTGTGGGTTAATATCTGGGTCCTCAGTTCTATTCCATTGGTCTTCACACCTGTTCTTGTGCCAATACCAAGCTGTTTTGATAATTATAGTTCTGTAATAGAGTCTAAAGTTTGGTATTGAAATTCCTCCTGTGCTGTTCTTCCTGCCAAGAAGTGTTTTTGCTATATGGGGTCTTTTATTATTCCATATGAAATTTTGGATTGCCTCTTCTATTTCTTTAAAGAATGACATTGGGATATTGATGGGTATTGCGTTGAATTTGTTGATAGCCCTTGGCAAGATTGGCATTTTCATGATGTTGATTCTTCCAATCCAGGAGCATGGGAGGTTTTTCCATTTCCTCAGTTCTGCTTTAATTTCCTTTTTCAGGGTTTTAAAGTTTTCATCAAAAAGGATCTTTACATTCTTAGTTAAGATAATTCCTAGGTAGTTTATTTTCTTTGAGGCTATTGCAAAAGGAGTTGCTTTCCTGATTATTGCCTCATTCTTCTCACTGTTGGCATAGAGGAAGGTAGTTGATTTTTGAGGGTTAATTTTATACCCTGCTACCCTTCCAAAGTTTTGAATCAGCTCATGGAACTTCAGAGTGGAGTCTATAGGATTCTTTAAATACAGTAGATTCCAAATTTCTTAATTACTTTTTATTGCATTGTATAAAGTCAAGTTTTATTGAAAAGTATAATTTGGCTTTGCAATATCTTTAACCTCCTGCTCATTAGTAACAACTCATCTGCTTATTACAAATAACTGACACCCTATAGTCAAACTTGTCTAACTAGGACTGGGGTTGTAACTCAATTAGTAGAGAAGCTTAGAGTTTAATCACCAGTACTGGGGAAAAAGAAAAAGGGCCCTCTTCCTATAAGCTGCCTGAGGTGACATGTGAAAATGGTTCACTACTCTCTCGACCCAGAAAACCCCACAAAAGCATGCAAGTCAAGAGGCTCAAATCTTCGCGTTCACTTTAAGAACACCAGAGAAACTCTGATGACCCAGGCCATCATGGGTATGCATATCCAAAAAGCTACAAAGTATCTGAAAGATATAACTTTAAAGAAGCAATGTGTGCCATTTCGGTGTTACAATGGTGGAGTTGGCAGGTGTGGCCAGGCCAAGCAGTGGGGCTGGGCACAGCATCGGTGGCCCAAAAAGAGTGCTGAGTTTCTGCTGCACATGCTTACGAATGCAGAGAGTACTGCTGAACTGAAAGCTTTAGATGTAGACTCCCTGGTCATTGAACACATCCAAGTAAACAAAGTACCCCAGATGCACTGCCAAACTTACAGAGCCCGTGGTAGGATTAACCCATACATGAACTCCCGTGCCACATAGAGGTGGTCCTTATTGAAAAGGAGCAGTGTTCCTAAACCAGAAGAGGAAGTTGCACAAAAGGTATCCCAAAAGAACTGAAGAAACAAAAACATATGGCACGAGAATAAATTTAGCATAAAATAAATGCAAATAAATGAATGTTGTTTCATTATTTTATAAATGTTCTGTGTTTCCTCTGATTAAAATTGGCCACAATTTTTTGCTTAAAAAAAAGGAAAAGAAAAAGGGAGAGAAATAGTTAGCTGAAGAGAACTAACTGTATTCAATAGTTTCCACTGAGTTTCCAGAGACATTTAGTTGAGCTTAACAGTGAAGGAAAAAAATTTAAAGGATGTTGCCTTTTCATTGCAAATCTTAGCCATTTAATATTAGTAGTTAACATTTTTGCAGTTTTCTAAATACTTTCATCTTTAAGTGGTTGTACAAAGTGGTTTATGAAAATAGTGTGTCATGGTCAATTTTACCCCTTCCAATAATCTCACACACAACCCACCCCTTCCCTTAATTTTTAGATACATACTGATTTTTTACCATTTAACAGTGCAGTTTACAAATGCAGTGCATCTTGGTCTGTGCCCCTTCAACAATCTTCAACCCATCTCTTCCCTTACTTTTCTCAATTCTGTGGGGTATACAATGAACTCCTGCCTGCATTCTCCCTGCTCCCGTCTCCACTCTTCTACCCTCTCCCCTTGATCTCACCCCCTCTTGCAGGTCCCCATTTCCTGGTACTTATCTTGTTGGGTTTTGATTTCATCTTTCTAAGGAATTATACTACTTGAGCTCTCCATAGAGTCTATTTTCTAATTAAAAACAGACCAATAAAGTACATAAATTGTCAAGTTTTATCTATCCCTTCAAAACCTATAAACTCTCTTAACAACTAAAAACAAAAGCTGATTAATTTTTTTCCATTCTACCTGAAATGCAAGATATAAATCAATAATTCTGAAACATCAATGGGGGGAAAAAAGCACTTTCTAAAAAGAAAAATCTCACAAGGGGCTAGAAGTTAAGCCTAGTGGTAGAGTGCTTGCCTAGCATGCACAAAGAGCCGGGTTCAATTCCTCAGTACCACATACATAGAGAAAAGCCGGAAGTGGTGCTGAGGCTCAAGTGGTAGAGCTCTAACCTTGAGAAAGTCCAAGGACAGTGCTCAGGCCCTGAGCTCAACCCAGGACTGGCAAAAAATAAATAAATAAATAGATAGATAGATAGATAGATAGATAGATAGATAGATAGATAGATACTTCTTAAAAATCTCACAAAGCCTGCCTGATCTATTCCCTCTACCAGCTTATGCAATCCATAGTATACTAGTTTTGCTTTAAAAAAAAAAAAGCGCCCTTAAGTGTAGTCATGTAAAGGCATTTGGACATGTTATTCCTCACACACAAAACTCCTACCTGGGAGAAATCAGCATGCAGCCCTATCACCAGAGGCTGCAGAAGCCTGCTCTCTTTCCTGTGGCTTGGTATTCCCAAAAGGATGAGTTTGGCAGGATCCTCCAAAATAGCTAACTGCCATATCGGCATTCCAGCTGAGGAAGGGGAAGATAAATGGAGGGCATGCAGCTCTATTTTAAGAATATGACCTAAAAGTTGCATCTGTCACCTTTGTGAATCTCCTACTATCCAGAAATGAGTCAAGTGCACTATCGAAATACACAGAGAGTATAAGCTAGAACAAGATAACCAGGAATGCACAAAACTCAGAGTCCTGTTACTAAAAAGAAAGGAGGAAATAGATTTAGGATTGGGGGAGTTAGGGTGTCAGAAGAGAATAAACTATTCTTTCTGCCACTATGTAATGAATAACAACATCATGAGTATTATAATAATTCTGATAATTCTGGAGTATGTCAAGGGTGTCTACCTATAGGAGTATTTTCAAGGCCAGATTGTGTATCTGAAGTCATATACGTACCATGCAAGTTCTAAAAATCAATATGTTAAAGTTGAAGATAAAACCTGATAGATTTTGTTTTATCCACTGAGATTGTCACAATTAGCCTTCCTTTCCCCAGCAGACTAAGGAAGAGAAAGGATAAAACTAATCTTTATTAAGCAATGCTCTAGTCCAAATTCTATGCTAAGTACTTCAAAATATCTCCATTATCTTACAGTCCTTGGAGAAAAACCATTATTATTTCCCAAATGAGAAAAGTGGAGTTTGGAAGGGTTAATGAGCATGCCAATTGTGTCAGCTTTACTAGGGACTCATTTTCTGTTTTCTGGGTAGGGATAAAAGAAAGCCTTTCAAACATAGACGTAATGGTTTCCCTCATTTGTCATAATCAGTAGAAATCTTGGGCTCTCCTAGCAGAAACCAAACAGACCAAAACCTAGATACATAAGGCCATATAGAATGACGCTAAATGAAAGGACCTCCAGGATATAGAAACAAAAGCCATATAATGAGTGATTGTTGTCTTTAATGTACTATGTTATCTCTTATCTCTTTTGCTGCCCCTTGGTTATTTCATATTTTTACAGTATTTTACCTTGTTATCTGATATATTGTATATATGTTTATTTGGTTATTTGAAATAGGATAGGGAAGGGGGAAAACAAGATGAGGGGCAGTTTCGGGGGGGGGAGGGAAATGGGGACCAAGACGAGAAAGGGTATCAATGTATGTGAATTAATGCACCTTCTATCTGGTGAATATAATGTAAACCTATTAATTGCAATAAAAATATATGAATAAAAGAAGCCCTTTCCCTTTAAAATGTGCTCCTTAGCTAGGTACCAGTGGCTCACACTTGTAACCCTAGACACTCAGGAGGCTGAGATCTGTGGATGGAGGTTCAAAGCCAGGGCAAGGAAGTCAGGAGACTTAGTTCCAATTAGCCACCAAAAAGCCAAAAGTAGAGCTCAAGTGGCAGAGCATCAGACTTGACTTTTTAAAAAGCTCAAGTAGTGCCTAGGCCTTGAGTTCAAGCCCATTACCAGCACAAAAAAAAAGAGGGGAGAGAGTCTCCTTCAAAGAAAATATCACAAAACACAGAAACCTATCAGTTACTTCTAGTTGTTTCAAGATTTGATGAAGAAGAAGGAGGGGGTAATCTCTTCCCAAAGGAAGAATAAAGAGTCAGAATTGCTTGCCACTCTCAGTAACATAAGCTAATGTCAAAGACCTTCTGATTGCTTTTGTGCCTCAAAAGAAACTGAGGCCTTCTTTTTGTTGCTTGGAGAATGAGGGAGGAGGTGATGAATAGTGATTCTAGAACCTCAACAACTGGCCTCTAAAGGTATGTCCTCATAGCTCTGCCCAACCTAACACCTGACTCAGGCTATCCAGAGAAACTGCTACTGGGTGCTCTCTTTGGGTGCAATCTTGGCTTTTAATCGGAGGGCAAGAACTGTGGAGATGCAAGTGATTCATCAATCCTTTCAAAGTATAGGCACAGCTAACATCTGGTTGTAATTCACAATTCATTGGAAGTTTTCATTTCAAACTGCAGTATTAAAATCAAATTGTGTTAGCCAGCGTGATATGTTGACACAATTTCAATTATAGTCTTGTACCCAAGCCAAAGAAAAAAAGCCCTTCTTTAAAGTTCATTAACTTAGTGAGCCTCCAATTCTTAAGGAAACAGTAGTCTACAAAGAACCAAAGAACCAGCCAAATACCAGTGGCTCACATTAGCCGTAATCCCAGCTATGGAGGAGATTGAGATCTGAGGACTGTAATCCAATGCCAGACAAGGTAGACAAATCTGAGAGACTTGTATCTCCAATTAATCAGCAATTTTTTAAAAAGCCAGAAATGGTGGTGTGGTTTAAGTGGTAGGACACCAGCTTTGAGCAGGAAAAGGCAAACAAGAACACAAGGCCCTGAGCGTAAGACTGAGTATAATAAATAGAGAGAGAGGGAATATGCAACAGTGGCTCGCAGTTGTAATCCTAGCTGAGATCTGAGGATCCTAGCTTGAAGCCAGCCATGGCAGAGATGCCCTTGATTTTCTTATCTCCAATTAACCAGCAAAAATTCCATGAAGTTTAGCTGTGGCTCAAATGGCTGAGTGTCAACCTCAAGCAAAAACACTATGGGACAGCACTCAGGCCCCTGAGGTCAAGCCTTAGTTATGGACACAAAAGAAGAAGAAGGAGGAGGGGGAGGAAGAGCAGAAGGAGGAGAGGGGGAGAAGGAGGAAGGGGGAAGAAAAAGATGAGGAGGAGGAGGAGAAGAGGAGAGGAGGAGGAGAAGAAGAGAGGAAATAGAAATTACATAATAAAATAGAACTGAAGTTAGGCATCTAAAAATGAAATTAAATTTAATCCTGGTGAAACTGGCTCTCTAGCCAAAGCATTGGCCTGCACAACACAGCAACCTCAGTGTAATTTGGGTGAAGGATTATCCTGGGGCATGCGGAGCCCATGCTTTCCTCACTCTTCCCGCTAGTATTGTGAAAAGTAAGGCCTATTTGTATAATCCTGTTTCTAAGAACTAATTTGAAAAGTTAAGTCCTGTTTGCACTGAAGCTAAGTGAGTAGGACTAAGACTTCAGATCTATAGACTGAGGTCTCTCTTCAAACCCCACCTTGCCTCAGGCTGCTCAGGAACTAGGTTCCCAACTTGCTTATGAGGAGTTGTAAATTAGGCCCATACATAGTACAGTGTCACTGTGTGATGTGTGTTGAACGTTCTTATAACTGCTAACACATCTCATTTGAAAGATAAGGTTCAAACTTTTGCATTGAGCTGGCGATTTTTCCCCCATGAGTCTACTCTGGTTGGCTCTCCATGGCAAACTCCACAAATACTGAGATAAATGGACCTTTTGTTGCAGAAGATTGCCTTCCAAAATAACTTCTTCCTAATGCATCCAGCCTGGGTACTGTGCTGTTCTTTGCTCCAAAGACAAAATTGCCACCTTGGCATTGGACAGGGGATATTATCTTGTGTTGACGATGGTAGGTTGTTAATCCCACAAAGCATAGAATAAAAGCTACCTGCCTTTATCTAGGGAACTCTAGAAAATCACTCTCCTGTTCTCCAGCAAATAGGCAAGGAGACGAAAGATGCTGATAATGGGTAATATCAAAAATCCTTCTTCATGTCCTCTGCTTATCTACATAAGTGTAGGAGGCCTCTCCACCATCTCTCAGAAATTGTGAGGGGATCTCACTCATCCAGATCTCTCTTGTCTCTGCTCAGGCCTCTCATTAGACTGAATCAGCACTTTGAAGAGCTCAATTCCCATTCTGAAAGGTTATCCCTTCTAAAGCTAGGGATGGCAGCACTTCAGGAAATGTGAAGGCATCAGCTGAAAAGTAGTCAGGTGAAGGTTAGAGAGTTAGGCCACCTAGACCTTTGAAAGAAATTTAAATAAAAAACAACACTTTCCTACTGATAATAAAGCCTAGTAGTACAGTGCTTGCTAGCATATATGAAGCCCTGTGTTCGAGTCCTCGGTATTCAAAACACAGAAAAAGCCAGTAGAGCTGTGGCTCAAGTGGTAGAGCCACAGCAAGAAAGCCCAAGGACAGTGCCCAGATCCTGAGTTCAAGCCCCAGGACTGGCAAAAAAAAATTCCCAAGCTGGGCACCATTGGCTCATACCTGTACTCCTAGCTACCCTGAGGTGGAGCTATGAAGATCACAGCTGGATGCCAAGTTGAATGGGAAAGTCTATGAGGCCCTTCTCTCCAACAAACCAGCCAAAACCTGAAAGTGAAGCTGAAGCTCAAGTGGTAGAGCACTAAGTAGCCTTGAATGAAAAGGCTAAGGAACCACCCTGAATTCAAGCCCCAGTACACACACACACACACACACACACACACACACACACACACACACACACACACACCTAACAAGCTAAATTTTGCATCCAGTGGAAATATCAAGAAATGCCCCATCACAGTCAGCAGCTCCTGTCTGAGGCCTGTGATTCTAAGTAATTAAAACCAAGATGTTTCCTTTTTATCTTTTTAACCAAGAGCTGGCTGAAATTAAGTGATAAAGAATAGGAAATGCTGATTTGTTTCTGTTTAGTTTTCACAAACATGTCACGGTGTGTCATAAGACTAAAGTCTTCCATTAAGGAAACTTCCCCCAGGGACTTTAAAAGCTTCAAAAACATTCTCTAGGGGAAACTTTGATGAGATTAACGAGTTTCCAGTTTTCTACTCTTCCCTTCTTACTATGTCAGTCTAAAGAACATTCATGATGACAGGAAGGACAAGAGGAAATGACACAGCATTACATTGTTAGTGTCCTTCACTTCAAAGGGCAAAACCTCTACTAATTCCCTGAGATGCCATAGTCCTGGCATCTAGGACAGCAAAGGCCAGCTAGAGAAAGGACTCAGCTGAGTCTTCTGTTTCTCAGATTCGCCATAGGAATTCTGTGACATGGCTGCTGCTGACCAGGTGTGGAATGATGGAACAGCCTCTGGGAATGGTCAGCCATCACCTTTACTTCCTGGCACCTCTTACCCTCCTCTGAGGCTAGAACTATGAATTCCAAAATCTGTCTGTTCAAACCCAGACTCCTCTGTGCTCCAGCTGCTTCTTTCCCTCCTTCTCCTCCACATCACACCCAACTGTCTCAAATTTTACACAGCCACCTATCTCCTGCCTTCCTCAATCTCCATGTTTCTATTACTCAGGTCACCAACACCAACAATCATCCTTCTTATCTTTCACACACTCCACTTGTAATCCACCAACAGATTCTGGAAGTCCTTTCTCTTTGGCATTTCCAACCCTCCCACCAGCAGTCACCCTGATGTAAGTCATCTTCATTTGGGTCATAAACATTAGCCTCATCGATGGCCCCTCCAAGCTAGCTCAGCAAAGCACCAGTGGCATAGTTCATTTCCCTCTGCCCCACACTCCCAGTGACTTCCAAAAGGCCTCTACCTGCACAAGGTCCTACACCATTAGGCTTCCTGCGACCTCTCATGTCACACCACTCGCCTCCTCGTCTACTCTGCTCTCACCTTAAGCTCTGTGGTTGATGGAATTGTATCGTTTGGTCTCAGGGCACACACATCTGCTGAAGCTCTCTTTTGGCCCACCTCCTCTTCTCTCAAATGACACTTGATCCTACTTTAGTTAATATGCTTACATATGTATGAATGTGACCCCTGTACATGTGTACTTTAAATTAGAAGAAAACATGCATCCTTTATGTCTCTGAGCTTTTGTCTCTGACAAACTAAATGTAAGTTTGTCCATGACCGTCTATTTCCTTGCAAATTACATAACATTGTACTTCCTGATGGTTGAGTGAAATTCCACTATGTGACTATGTGTATGAAAATTCCATGTATTTCATATATATAGTCACACAATGGAATTTTACTATGTGCAATTTATATATTTTATATAAACTATATATGAATTATATATGTAAAGAGAGATTATAAATGTCAATATATAAAAATTATTATAGAATGTACATATTTCACATTATCTAACATGTTGTATATGCACAAGAAGATCCCTATTGTGTAGCCCCTTTGAACAATTAACTTGCAGTTTAATAAAACGAATACCAGGAAGCTGAAACATATGTTATTAGGGATGAAGTTGTTAGACAAGCAGAGAGAGGGAGGGAGGTGAGGGCATAATATCAGCATACATGATATTCAGTGGACATATATGAAAATGGAAACAGGTAACTGGAGGGGATGGGTTGGGGGTTGGGAGAGATGAGGAAAAATGATAGGAAGGTTGACATTGATCCAGGTGCATTGTTGAACCAAAACCTCTTTGAACAACTACTTTCAGGATGCTTGTTTTAATTTTCAAATGACACTTGATCAGCGTGAACTTCCCTAATCATGTTGTATAGCCCTTGTCTTGGAATTTATTAATGCAAGAGTTGACAAATCATGGCTTAATACCCTGGACTGATTTTTAGAGATACAAGCTAAGAATGTTCTATTATTGATGAGTTGTAAAAACACACAAAAAAATAAGGGCTAAAAAAATGGATGATTATACAGCAGAAGCCATACAAAGTCTAAAACCTTTCATACCTGCTCTTTTCCAGAACAAAATGGCTAGCCAGTGTAACAGTGTCTTCTTTCCTGCTAGACTATAAACTCCTTGTGGGCCGGGACTTTGTTTACTCCCACAACTGTGGCACATACAATAGTTCATGACAAAAAGTAGATGCTCAGTAAACATGTAATAATGGCTCAGTGAATGAATAAAGACAAGTCTTAGTGAGTCTAGTTATTTACCACTGTGGGTCATGGGAGTGGGGGAGTGGTGAAGACATATCAGAATGAAGCCAGAGTCTTCTTTAGTCCACAACTGGTCCTGTGATCTTAGAGCTGCTTGCAGCAATAACAGGCATGTCCTGTTTACAACCAAAATCCTCCTTACTTTAGCCTGTCTCTAGCATGCATGTGAGGGAAAGTCCCCAGTGAGAGGGGTAGAAGCAGGCAGAGACACAGTATGGTGCAGAAAATCTTGATGAACTATTCTAGAAATAACCATATCTCTGATCTTAACCACATTCAGTGCGCTTTTACTTGTGTCATCTTCCCTTCCCTTCACCAAAGATCTCTAAAGCAAGTATGTAAAGCAAGTATTGTGATCCTCATTGTGTACCTTTAAACACTAATTTCAGCGAGAGGAAAGGAATTGGCTATGGAGAATGGCATAGACAACAGAATCCAGTCCTATCACTTGTGATAAACTCTATGGAACAGGACAAATGTCTATCCTCACATCTCTACTGATTCATAAATGTGCGCCCATGCAGCTAGAGGAATGTTAATAGAACAGAAAACGATGGGACTTGAACTCAGGGCCTTGCACTCTCACCTGGCTTTTTCACTCAAGGCTGGAACTCTATCATTTGAGCCACATCTCCACTTTCAGCTTTTTGCTGGTAAACTGGAGGTAAGAGACTTTTCTGTCATGGCTGGTTTCAAACCTAGATCCTCAGATCTTAGCCTTCCAGGGTAGGTAGGATTCCAAGTATGAGCCACCACTTAGCGTCCACAGCTTCTGTAACATCTAAGAAACCTGGATACCACATTTCACATGGAGTTTTGTGATATATTCACACGTGCACACACACACACACACACACACACACACACACACACACACACACACACACACACACACAGTTGGCTATAAATGGCCAGAGGCAGCATCAGAACTCTGGAGGTGAAGCAATGAGTAGAATGGCCAAATTGATCGTGTGATGGGCTCTTAATAGGATAACCATAGCCAGGACTCTGGAATGGCCAGGGCCGTAACCATCTTCAAGAAGGAAGCCAAGATAACTGACAATGATGTCAGCTGACATGAATATCCACGGCTGTCATCTCTTAGACCAGCTGTCGTATCTAATCAGCCATCCTCCTATGCAGCTGACCTTAGCTCTTAAGAGTGCTTGTCTGGGACACTAGCACTATGGATGTGTCACAGCTGCCAAGGACCAGGGAGGGGACTGAGGGTACCGGGCTGTGCTCTTTCTTATATATAGAACACGGTCTCCATGGCGCCCCCTGGAGTTCATTTGGACCTGACATGGCATTGTACCCTCCTGGGAATGGTGACAAGCATCCAGTTTCGATGTGTCAATTTGTTCCTAATCATTCCTAACACACTGTGGGGCCATATATCTACCAATTTCCATTTACCACTCCCAACACACACACACACACACACACAAGAAAAAAAATCCTCTGGAACCCTAGCAATTGAACTACATTTGGGTCAATTTCCCATCTTTTCATTTTGAACAATGTCATTTCCACTATTGGATGTCCACTATTGGACTTTTACATATTAAATAACTAAGATTTAAGAAATCAAGTTGGATAATCATAATTAGTTGTTCAACTACTTTATAGAGAATCTAGAGTGAGATTGACCACAGAATTAAAAATGTACCATGTCTTTTGGCAGAAGTTTAAATTTGAAGTCTTTTGATAAAAGAAATTACTCTTTATCACTGGAAATTAGTCGTTGCAGTACAGACAGTATTGGAAAGGTCAAAGAAAAAGAGTTTTTTTATTGATTTGAACTAAAAATTGTTCCAAGTAAGTTACCATCTATGTATTAAGTGGGCTGATAGCAGATAGATATATAGATATGCATATATGTATATACATATAGTTAGATACATATAGGGATTTGCCTGTTGGACTCAAATGAGCCCAAAGAGCAGCCATTATGACCTCTACCCGCTTGATGCTAAGAGTGACACTACTGATATGCATTTTTTTTTGGCCAATATTGAGGTTTGACTCTTAGAGCCTGTTGCTTACATTTTTCATTCAAGGCTAGCAATCTACCACTTGAGCCACACCTCCACTTCCAGCTTATTGCTGGAAAAGTCACTTAGATTTAACTATCCAGCTGGTTTGAAGCCAGCTTTAAACCACACTTCTCATGTCCCAGCCTCCTGAGCAGCCAGGGTTAGAGGTATGAGCCACCAGACCTGACTGACTTGCAGTACTTTAAAGGAAGTTCTGATATGGAGATGAAACACCTGAGAATCCTGTATGCATACCATGTTAAGCAATTTTAATAACACATTTTTTGTGGTTTCAGACTTGAGAGAGAGATTGAAGATCTTGAAAAGGCTGAATTGCAAATCTCAACCAATGAAGAAGCAATTTTAAAGAAACTAAAATCAGTAGAACGGACAACAGAAGATATCATCAGAGTGAGTCATAACAGACTTTTTTTTTTTGCCAGACTGGGGCTTGAACTTTGGGCCTGACCACTGCCCCAAAGCACTATGGGCACAAAGCTGTTACTCTACCACTCAGTGGGCCACAGTGCCACCTCCAGCTTTTTTTGTGTTTAATTGGAGATAAGAGTGTCATAGAAGCTGGGTTCCAGTGGCTCACGCCTATAATCCTAGTTACTCAGCAGGCTGAGATCTGAGGGTCATGGTAAAGTCACCCTAGGCAGGAAATTCGTGAGATTCTTATCTCCAATTAACCATCAGAAGTGCTGTGGTTGGAAGTGGTAGAGCACTAAGCCTTGAGCAAAGAGCTCAGGAATGGAACCAAGGCCCAGAGTTCAAGCCCCATGATTGACAAAAGAACTCAAATTTAAAAATAAAAGTGTACTTGTAGACTTCCCTGCCTGTACTGGCTTCAAACTGAAATCCTCAAATCACAGGCCTGAGTTTAATTTTAAAATCTGATACCCTCCCAAATAAATCCACAAGCAATACATAATTTTCTCCAAATTATTTGCACATTTACCTTTTATTTTTGAAACTGAACTCATCATGGAGAATTTATTTTTCCTTACAGTCTGTGAAAGTGGAAAAAGAAGAAATGCCAGGAGGTATGTTTCCAGTCAACCTAGTTCATGTCTAACTTTAATATTTTTTAAATATTATTTTTTAAATGAATCTAAATATATTTTGAACTTATATCAACTTTCACAGAGTCAATTGAGGATATCTATGCTAATATCCCTGACCTTCCAAACTCCTATGTACCTACCAGATTAAGGAAAGAAAGAACTGAAGGCATAGATGATGACGAACAAAACAGAAAAGGTAAATAACCAAACTGTGCTCCATGCTACCTTCTTGGTTTCAGATTTTGTAGTGTCAGCTTGCAGTGACATCTTAACCCTACTGCTTTTATATTACACATCAGGAGATATCTATTGCTTCGTAAGGCAGGAAAACTACGTTACACTATGCAGCTTAGCAGCAAAAACACCTAGACTTGTGGGGTTTATTCACTGGAATGAGGGTGTCTTTTGGTTCTCTTTTGGATCCATTAGGTTACTTTTCTGCAATCCTTCCATTTTTCCCCTCCATTTAATACACCCTTAACCTAGAAAATACTTTGTTATAATGTTGATCATTATAGAACTAATGGGTCAAATCAGAATGTGCAAAAGGCCACTGGTGCCTGACACAGCAGCTTGTGGCTGTAATATTATTCGGGACGACGAGGTCTGGAGGATCAAGGTGTGAGGCCAGTTCATGAACTCATGGGACTCTGCCATCCCCTCCCACCCACTCCCCCCATCTCCACCAACATAAAGCTAGGTGAGGTGATGCCTACCTGTCATCCCAGCGATTTGGAAAAAAAGTGAATAGGAGGAATGGGACCTGGCTGGCTTAGACCTAAACACAAGATCCTTAAAAATCAATGAATAAGTAGTAAAAGTGGGCCGGGAGTTTGGCCCCGTGGGAGAGTGCTTGCCTAGCATGCACGAAGACCCAGGTTCGATTCCTCGGTACCACGTTCATAGAAAAGGCCGAAAGTGGTGTTGCGGCTATAATGGTAGAGTTCCAGCCTTGAGAAAGCCCAAGGACAGCGTCCAGGCCCTGAGTTCGAGACCCAGGACTGGCCAAAAAAAATAGCAAACCCGGGGCCGGGAGTTTGGCCTAGTGGTAAAGTGCTTGCCTAGCATGCATGAAGACCCGGGTTCGATTCCTCGGTACCACATACATAGAAAAAAGCCGGAAGTGGTGCTGAGGTTCAAGTGGTAGAGCTCTAGCCTTGAGAAAGTCCAAGGACAGTGCTCAGGCCCTGAGCTCAAGCCCAGGACTGGCAAAAAAAAAAAAATAGCAAACGTGGAAAGGGTTGGAGGCATGGCTAGAGCAGTAGAGCATCTGCCTCGAAGAGGTCTGAGTTCACATCCCAGTGCGCGCACAGAAAGGGCGGAGGAGGGGGCGGGGGTCCCCTGGGAAGGTCGTCAAGGGCGCCAGGGACACTGGGCGCTGGGGGGACGCCCTCTCCGAGGGGGGAAGGCGGAACCACGACACCAGGGGCGGCGTTTCTGTCTTGGCAGCGCTGTACGCCATGGAGATCCGAGTGGAGAAGGACTTGAAGACCGGGGAGAGCACCGTCCTGTCCTCCATCCCCCTCCCCTCCGACGACCTCGGAGGCGCGGGCGTCAAGGTGTACGACGACGGGCGCACGTCGGTGCACGCGCTGGGCACGCGCGCCGGCGGCGGGGCGCCTGGCGGCGGCGGGGCCGGGCTGGGCCCGGGCGAGGTGCAGGAGCTGCTGAGACAGGCGGCGGAGCGCAGCGCCCGCTCCCCCACCGAGCTGCACCCGCCCGTCTACGCCAACCCGTTCCGCAGGCCCGCCACCCCGCGCGCGGCCGCCCGCCGCCCCTGCGTGGAGAACGGACTCTGCGGGCGCCCCGGGCCCCACGAGCCCAGCCCCGGCCCAGCCCCGACGGGGCAACCGCGAGCGCACAGCTCTCCAGACACCTGCCAGGGCGAGGAGAAGGAGGAGGAGGAGGGGAGGGAAGACTGGGAGGAGAAGGAGGAGGAGCAGGATGTCAGGTATAACGTGGTCCACGCACTGCCCTCCGACGTGGCCGACGCCGAACCCGTCACCATGATTTTCATGGGCTATCAGCAGGCGGAGGACGACGCGGAGGAAAGGAAGCTCCTGAGTGGGTATGATGGCGTCATCCACGCCGAGCTGGTGGTGATAGACGACGAGGAGGAGGAGGAGGAAGAGGACGGGGAGGCCAGGCAGCCCCGCCGCCACCTCCCCGGGGGCCCCCCCTCCGACAGACCCACGCCCCTGCCCAGAAAGAGACCCGAAGGGAGGCCCCAGGAGAGCGCACACCACGGGTCTCCACACACAAACTCCATATCGCTGGAGGAGCAAGAAGAGCGGCTGGGCCGCCCTGCCAGCCATTCTCCTCCCCGGGTCCCTGGCCTGGGAGATGGGACCGAAGATCCGTCCTTAACAGGTAATCAAAGTGACCAGGCCTGTCACTGCTGTCTGCTCATGTGACAGCTGTCTGGTCATGTGACAGTCTCGCTTCTGTGTTACCCAGCTGTCTCCTTCTCTGTCTGTCTGTCTGTCTGTCTGTCTGTCTGTCTCTGTCTGTATCTGTGTGTGTGTGTCTCTATCCCTTTTTCTCTCTCTTTCTGTCTCTGTCTGTCTGTCTCTGTCTCTGTCTCTGTCTCTCTGTCTCTGTCTCTCTCTCTCTCTCTCTCTCTCTCTCTCTCTCTCTCTCTCTCTCTCTCTCTCTCTCTCTCTCTCTCTCTCTCTCTCGTTTCTTTGGCTAACCTCACAGACAGCTTTTATTCAGGCTGATGATCTGAATTATCATCATCTCGGTAAACTAAGTCACTTCAGAAGATAAAGTGAGCATAAGGGTTGCCTCATTTGGAAGTTGGGTTGGTTGACTAGAGACGTGGAAGTTGTCTGTTACGGTATCATTCATTCTGTGCATGAATGTGTCTTGAGTTGTTGGTAAGTTTGGCTTAACCCAACCAGAACTCTGATGACAGTTTCTTGTTTATGCTTCAATGGGATCTAAACTCTCTGCATAAGTTAGAAATTTGCCTTAACTTTGCAAGCAAATATGAAGGGGGAGGATTTTTTCCGAGTATTTTGCTACTTTGCTGTATCATCTTGTTTCTCTGTACTTTTTACAATCTTACTAACATTATTTCCTTAATATCTCTGCATTTTCCAAACAGAAATGTAGTTTCTCTTACGTCACCTGTAGCATATAACTTTGCATAGTCTTCTCTAAGCTAGCATATTTCTTTTCTTCTATTTTCTAATATTTGCATTTCTCATTTTCTCTGAAGTTTATTAGAGCTTTGTGGCTATTTAGCTATCTTGACACTGAATGAAAAATAATTAGAATACTTTTTCATACCAGCTTAGTAGCTCTTCAATTTTAGATTTATTATGATCACTGAAATACCATAGTTCTACTATCACTAAGAGAAAATAAGCACAAACCTGACCACATCAATTCAAATATTTGTGCTTATCATAGCTGAAAATGTAAATCAGACTTACAAATTCTGGGTATTAGAAAAGGATGGTAATTTTACATGCCACTGATTAAAGAAGCTTCATCAAAAAGCAACAAATAGAGAAGTGGTATTAATTGTGGAAAGTAATGCACCTACTACCTGGCAAATGTAACTATAACCTCTCTATGAGTCCAACAATAAAAATAATTTTTTTAAAGAAGCAACAAATAGGGTTGGGAATGTGGCTTCGTGGTAGAGTGCTTGCCTAGCATGCATGAAGCCTTAGGTTCAATTCCTCAGTACCACATAAGAAAAACAAACAAAAGCAAAAAATATTAATTACTAACTAGTCTAGCAAATAGATTTGCTAATTCTATAGAAGAATGTCGGTCCCTAATAATTCAAGTTATTTCTTCATCAATAAGCCCTAAACCCAATTTGGGGTTACTAGTAATATAATAAAAAAGGAGTTTCCTACTTAGTCTTTAAAGGAGTTAAATTCAGCATTACAATTTTAAAGTTAAGGGTCTGAAGCATGTCTAATCTCAAGGGAAGTGTCTACTTAGATTATATTCCCCAGTCACTGGAAATGATGGCACTCACCATGGAAACCCGAGAAAACCACTGTTTCTGTTGAGAATAAGCTTGGTTTACTGATCAAACTTTACACCTTAAATTATTTTTTTTTGTGGGTCATGGGGCTTGAAATCGGCCTGGGCACTGTTCCTGAGCTCTTCAGCTCAAGGCTACCTCCCTACCCTTGAGCCACTGTGCCCGGCCTGCACCCAGCCTTGAATTCATTTTTAAAACAACACAGAAAGCCAACAGTGGAATCAGTGGCTCACACCTGTAATCCTAGCTACTCAGGAGGCTGAGATCTGAGGATCAAGGTTCAAAGCCAGCCGGGGCACAAAAGAACCTGAGACTCTTACCTCCAATTAATCTCTAGAAGACAGAAGTAGGGCTTAGCTTGAGGGTAGGGAGGTAGCCTTGAGCTGAAGAGCTTAGGAACAGTGCCCAGGCCAAATTCAAGCCCCATGACCCACACACACACACACAAAAAGAATACAAACCCACAGTGAATGTGACCAACAGCAATGACATAATCGACAAATACATCATCATCATCATCATCATCATCATCTCCTTTTTTTGAGCTTGGGTACTAGCCAGCTCCTCCCAACCACCCCCAAATCATGTTAACACATTTACCCTCAAGAAAAATGACAGGAAGTGACTAACATTTCCAGACAACACTAACTACTGTTACTGAACTAGAATAGTGAAAACAGGAAAACCTCTTCAAGACAAAGTAACAATACACAGCTCTGTGCTATCAGTCTAATCCAGTACACACAGAATGCTCCACATTCCATCGTGGCATTGTTTCACATCCCTATTTTCCCATTCAGAACCTGGTTGATAGAGCTGATAAGTTTGGTGAAATGATTTTTTAAATGCATTAAAGGGCACATTCTCCTGCCCTGGGGGTGATAGGGTTGCCATAGGCACAGAAGATGCAGCCCCCTGTGTGCTACCACTTCACGGGCACAGATTGAGTCAGCCTCTAGCCACAGCCTTCCCCAAACTGCTTCCTGATACTGGAAAAGCCGCCATTTAATTCAGTTTCTCTCCTTATAGAACAGGTCTCCTACCAAATAGAAATCATCCTGGCAGGCAAAATAGTTAAAACCTTTTACTTTCTTTCCCTTAGTATAAATATACTTATAAAACACTTATCTGAAAGGAAATAATTTAGCTGCATACCAGTGGCTCACACCTGTAATCTCAACTACTCAAGAGGCTGAGATCTAAGAATCCTTGAAGTCAGCACAGGCAGACACATCCAAGAGACTCTTATCTCCAACTAACCAACAAAAAGTTGGAAAGTGGAGATATGGCTCAAGTGGTAGAGCACCAGCTTTGAGTAAACACCTGCCTTAGTACTAACATTAATTAAATAAAGGGATTTTTTTTTTAATTTTCCAAGCTGCATGCCAGAAAACAAAGGATAGGCTAGCATAGAGACTTGATTTTTCCAAAGACAAAAATTTCTAGTTAAATTTTAGATCAAGAAAACCATGACAACAACAACAACCAAAAAATGGGCCAAGGTGATGCCATATGTACAAACTAAAGTATAGCTCAATGCCCAGAGACATCTGCCATGGTATGTTCCATTGTATGCTTTCCCTGGGACCCCACTATCTCTCAGGACCACCAGCCACCCAGCTGGCAGCCCTCTGTCTGTGGCAGTTCTGACTCTACTCTGCCCTTTTAGAGGCATCGATGGGTTTCCAGGATGAAGATGGGAAGCCTCTGCTTTTAGTGCTGGAACTTTTAATGCTGGAATTCATAACCTGTGGCAGGTTAGGAAGGAGAGAAGGAAAAGAAGCTCTCCTTCTCCAAGGCCTGCCACCAGAACCCACACATCCCAGTTGCTACAGGGAGACAAGGCGGGGCTTGTTAGCTGCTGACCCTGGAGGCTTCCCTTGCCAATGTGCTCTCCTGGGAATCCACATCTCCACCTGCCATTGGCTGGAAGTTAGGAGAGACAGGAACACTGACCAATCAAGTCTACCAATGTCCACACACACATAGTGTACTGGATTCACAGAACCTCAAGGTGAAGAGTAACTGGGAAAAAGGGACTTCCCTCAGGCCTTAAAAGAGACCTTTAAAAAGATGCTGCCTCTGCTGTTTTGCCACTGGTAACGTAGAGGTCCCTAAAATCCAAGAGTAGAAGCTGCATGAAGCCTCCTTGCCCCCTGCCTTGTATCACCCTCCCGCTAAGCAAACTGCATACTCTTCTTGGGGGTTCACCAGGCAGCAGTTCCCAGCCCTCACAGACAACCTGCCAGCCTCAGAGCAATGGAAATGCTCTAAGTCTATCCTAAGTTCAGACACACCCATTCTTGGCCTTGACATGAGAAATGATTCTCCAGTTGCAAGGGAAATAATGTTCTCTAACGTCAGTGAAATGAAGGCATTTTAATATGCAAGTAGAAGGATGATCAAAGTAATCACAGGATCACACTCAGTCTTGTTCCAAGACTGAATCCCCGTACCTTCTTCTACTTATACAAAAGGCCTTTGTAGAGATAGAGTCATGTCTTTGGCTAATCTAGATAACTAATAAATGGTAGAGAAATGAGAAAATGCATTTTCTCATTTCATTAAGCAAAATCGTTCACTTAGTAAAATAGCTTCACATGAATGGAACACATTGTTAAAGTGATTGTTAAATCAGTGCTTTGAAACCTTCTGAATGTGACCAAAGCAGCTATATGCTGAAGTCTTAAGCATTCAGGCCTGAAACCAGAGAGTTACAAGTTCAAATAGACAATTTAAAAATGCTTTTGACGTCCAACCTAACAGCAACCAGAATAGACTTTAAAAAAGATACATTTGACATTTGAAGGCATATTTAATTTATCATAAAGACAAATTTTTATGTGTGCTTGAACTTGGGGACTGGGTACTCTCAACTTTTTTTATTCAAGGCTAGCTTTCTACCACCTGAGCCACGGCTCCAACTTCAGCTCTTTTTGGTGCTTAATTGGAGATGAGTCTTACCAACACTCCTACCTCTCCCCCTCCCCTCATTGGCTTCAAACCGCAATCTTTACACCTCAGATTCTTGAACAGCTAGGGTTACAGGGCTGAGTCATCAGTGCCCAGCTTCTCGCTTGACTTTTTGTTGTTGTTGTTCAAGGCTGATGCTTTACCACTTGAGTGACTCCCACCTCTGGCTTTTTGGTGATTCATTGGAAATAGCATCTCATAGACTTTCCTACCCAGGCAGGCTATAAACCACAATCCTTAGATCTCAGCCTCCAAAGTAGCTAGGATGACAGACATGAGCCACCAGCGCCCAGCTTTTGGAAAACCAATTTTAATGAGCTCAAAAACAACCTAAATATTATTGAAACGTGAATATCTTTTTATAGTGATATTTATACAAGAATATATGCAAAATGCAGTCATTGATCTAAGGAATGTCTATCTGTGTCTGGTTGTTCTGAGTGTGGGCTATGCTGTATTCGTTCCATGTGTACTGCACTTGCTCTGCTGATTTTTCTAACTGTTGTAGAAATAGATTCTTTCTAATTCTGAACCTGCTTTGGCCCTAAGTTAACCATAGCTTAATTATTTCTACTGTCTTTCTGTGCTACTCAAACAATGCTCACGTTATCGGATAAAACCATCTGAGGTATGTTCTAAACTTTCCTGCCTTCTGTGAAATGATCACTTAGAGTAACAAAGAGGACCTGTTTTATATATATATATATATATATATATATATATATATATATATATATATCCCTGGTTTTTTTTTAATCTACAGCGTTAAGGATGAGAATGGCCAAGCTTGGGAAAAAAGTGATCTAAACTCGGTGCCACCTCTGGAAACTTCCTACAGAGAAGAAACTAAGAAATGTCAGCAGATTTCTCGTCTGGATATTTTTTTCTTTTTTTTCCCCTAATGTTCAAACATAATTACACTCATTTTAAGCTATGTGAATAAGTAGTAGTCATTATTTGTGAAAATTCAGAAAAAAAATGAAACCTAAAAAAATATTAAACTTTTACCTTTTCCAATGATTTAGCAGGGTGGGGGGGGCAGGGACCAACATTATTTTTTGCTGTATTGATACCAAAGCATTTCTGATAAGAGCTTGATAAACTTAAGAATAAAGTTATTTAAAATATCTGTGTGCTACACTCACTGGCATTGTAACTTAGCTGGCACCAAGTCGGAAAGACCTTAGACAACCTTTATACCTTGTTACAAAAATATCCATCTTCACCACTGATAAGCATACACACTGCAGTCATGTGAAAGTTCGGGCAAGCATGCTCACTTGTGAAAGACCAGAAACTCAAAACCATTTCACCCAAGAGAAAGCTGCATGTAATAATGAGCCTCACAGTTTGATATTTGTGTTGTATTGTCTTGTCAGCTTGCATGATGTTGACCAGCCACATTTTTTCTTCTCAGATCATCACCTTTATTTCTCACTCAGCTCAATGTGAACATCATGACCCATTATGACAGAAGGGAGCTGACTAAGAAATTCTGACATTCTCTAAGAGCACAAATCTGGTCTATGGGAATAAATTAAGTTATAATAAAACTAGTAAGACTTGAGCACTGGTGACTTCCTGCCTGTAACCCTAGTTACTCAGGAGTTTGAAATTCAAAGAATTATGGTTCCAAGTCTGCCCAGGCAGAAAGTTTTGTAAGATTTCATCTCCAAAGTAACAAAAAAAAATGGGCTGGAGGATGGTTCAAGTGGAAGTGAGCCATGTGAGCAAGCAAACTAAGAAAGTACATGAGTTCAAACCATGACACTGGGAGGGGGCGGGGGGAAAAGGGGATAAATATAGGATATATAGCATGCTATACCTATGTACGCTGCCTGCCTACCAAGCATGAGGCCCTGAGTTCAAACTCTAGTAATACAATAAGAAAAAAAGATAGGAAAAAAAAGCCACATCGTATCATTCATTGTTTGTGAAGATTTTAAATCAACCCTGACTTGAAGAATATAAGCTGCTCTTTAACTTCTATCATCCCTAGTCTTACTGTCTGCCCTCCATCGAGATTCCTACCAGTATATATCATCCCAGAAAGAGCACCCTCTGCTGGCCGGTGAGTGTTCTGGGAAATCTTCAGGTTTACGTTTCTGAGGTGTTGGGAATAAACACCCCTCATCCAGGGCCAAGGGACACCTACCCTTTCATGACCCTGACTTCAAATCCATACATTCTTCTATGGCTCTGCCTGCTTTTATGAGTTCAGCGTGGACTTTATTTGAAGCACATGCTGTTTTTGCGGCCACAGGAAATAGGGCTCTTTAAGCATGCCACAGAGCCTGTCTGGTTTTTCATCATGTACTCATAGTTGGCTGATCTGACCCTAGTTCTTTATCTTCGAGGTTTTAAAAGACATTGTCCAAATAAAGAGCCATCTTCACCGTGCATGTCAGGATATACATTGGTTCCATCCATATCAATCAAGCTCAAGCGACTAACACCTCTTCCGGTTCACCTGAAGAGCCTATATTTCACCTGTAGACCGTATATTCAGTGGTAGTGGGTCATAGAAACTGTGAGGATAGCCTGACACATGCTGTCCACATCTGCTCATGCAGTCCTCACCGAATCTAACCAGGACCAGACAAGCCAGCCGCTGCCTGAGAAGCAGCCACCCTCTACTGCCTGCCACCTGGAGTGAGCAGAGCCTGGAGCTAGGGCGAGGGTATCATGGCTTCATTGAAAAGTGACCCCAGGAGCAAGAAGAATGGCACAAGGGGAATGGGCAATGTGAATGGGGCACCATTCACCTGTAATCCTAGCTACTCAGGAGGCTGAGCTCTGAGTTCAAGGCCAGCCTGGGCAGGAAAGTTGATGAGACTCTTAACTTCAATTAATCAGCAAAAACAAAAATTTTATCTGGAAGTAGAGCTGTGGTTCAAGTGGTAGGGTACCAGCCTTGAGCACAAAAAAAGCTAAGGGAGAATGTCTAGGCCCTGAACCCAAGTCCCAGGACACACACACACATACACACACACACACACACACACACACACGATAGATAGATAGATAGATAGATAGATAGATAGATAGATAGATAGATAGATAGATAGATAGATGATAGATAGATATGATGTGATCATGGGTAATTGATGTTAGTGTTCTTGGCAACAAGAATTCATTTCTATCTAAATCTTTAAAAGGGTATACAGAAAGCACCCCAAGTTGTCTCAGAAAGGACACTGGGGCACTGGGGCATTTCTCCACCAGCTCTGGTCCCTCACTGAGGGTCCCCTGACATGTCTGGGCAGCACCTTGCACAAAGGTAGCCTTGGAGATGTCTCAGAGCGACAAGAAAGAGACACAGAACGAGCGTCTGGAGGGATGGTGACAGCACAAGTCGAGGCTGATTCAGAACTGTCCAGAGCAGCTTGGAATGCAGCACTGCCACACATACTGTGTGATTGAAGCCAAGAAAGAACTCATCTGTGCCACTCCCTTATCAACACAAGGAGGTCAACTGTATAAACGTTCCTGACTACTAGATTTGGCAGTGGAGAGCAGCACGGAGGGTTTTCTGATGGTTACTTGGGGATAAGAGTCTCACAGTCTTTAGTGCACAGGCTGGCTTTGAACTACAATCCTGAGATCGCAGCCTCCTGACTAGCTAGGATTACAAGGGTGAGCACCTGGTGCCTGGCCCTCTTGTCTCTTAAACGAGAAAATTTTCAGCTTTTCACTGAATTCCCTGCTATCTGGGAGCCACACTAACTGCCACAGCCCAGAAGTTAAAAAATCAAAGTCAAGGAGTTTGATCCAAATAGCTTCCCTCCTCTCCAGGTGATCTCCTCACTGGACTCTTCCTCCTTCTCTCCATGCCCCAAGGCCTTTGCATAACTGCATTTTGAAGTTCACAGTGGTTTTCCAGGGGAGGCCTGATGTGACAGATCTTACTCAGATATTACCTACAGCAGACATTGAACATTTAGGATGGATGGTTTGCAGGAAACTCTTTTATCAATCACCATCTGAGTGTCTGGCTGAAAACCTAAACACTGTTGAGGTCCTCCAAGCTAACCAATAGAGTGTATGGTGTGTGATTTTTTTTCACATGAATAAGCGATCACGTAAAAAAAGTAATTCTTGGTGGGAGTCTGGCCTAGTGGTAGAGTGCTTGCCTAGCATGCACGAAGACCCAGGTTCAATTCCTCAGTATCACATACATAGAAAAAAGCTAGACGTGGTGCTGAGGCTCAAGTGGTAGAGCTCTAGCCTTGAGAAAGTCCAAGGACAGTGCTCAGGCCCTGAGCTCAAGCCCAGGACTGGCAAAAAAAAAAAAAAAGTAATTCTTCTTAGTATATACTGTAAGACATTCCTTCTCCATAACCACTAATACAAGACCAAATTAGAAGTCAAACTGATATCAAGTTTATGGACAGCAAAATAATAATAATAATAATAATAATAATAATAATAATAATTGAGTAGAGGGGGAGGGAAAGGGAGGAGAGGGAAGGGAGAATAAATGAGGTTAGTACAAAGGATCATGAGGGGAAGAAGTGAGTTGAGTGGGAAGAAGGAGCAGGGTAGAATGGGAGCTGGGACTCTCCATTGGACAAACAGCTCACAGAATAAATAGGTCAAAAATGTTTGAAGTCCATTTGTTAAAATTTGCATATTCACTTCTGCTTTTTAAAAACTCCAAATGTGGGCTGGGAGCATAGTCTAGTGGTAGAATGCTCACCTAGCATGCACCAAGACCAGGGTTCGATTCCTCAGCACCTCAGACTCAGAAGAAGCAGGAAGTGGTGCTGGGGCTGAAGTGGCAGAGCACTAGCCTTGAGCAAAATGTGTCCAAGGACAGTGCCCAGCCCTAAGTTCAAGTCCTAGGACTGGCATACTCACCAAAAAAAAAAAAACTTCAAATGTTTTTCATCCTAACGTGCAATCAGAGAGCAAAACCAAGACAAATATTCTGCCCTATGAGGTGAATTCTACACCACCTAACACAACCATTTTATTTTTTTACTGTAATATATAGAGGGGTTACAGTTATATTAACACAACCATTTTAAATGGTCCACAATTTTGTGCAACTATTACCTTTAAGTAGTTGTACTAAGGCGCTGCCATTTAACAAAGCAGTTTCTGAATGCACTAGAGCTTGATCCATGTGAGCTGTCAACACTTCCTTAGCTAAGTAATATTCCACTGTGGGGAGCAAATCACACAGCCCATTCACCCATTAACTGACTTGAGTTGATACTATCTCTGGCTATTACAAATAATCATGCCACAAACATTTATTTGCCATGTTTATTATTTTTTTCATATATTTTTATTGTAATTAATATAAGGGTTACATTATATTTGCCAAATAGGAGGTGCATTAATTCACATACATTGATACCCTTTCTCATGTCTTGGTCCCCATTTCCTTCCCCCCCACCCCCATGCCATGTTTATTATTTATTCATGATTTGTATCTAGTTCGGTGCATCTCATCTCAGTCTCAGTGTTGTACCACCATCCTCACCCTCCATCTCTGGAACAAACCCTGGATTCGTCCCATGACAACCCCCATGTCCACCAACACCACCCCCGGTGGCCACTTATCCTGCTTGCAGTCTCCCTTAATCTGACGACTCTGGGTGCCATATTGAATTCCAATCATCCAGCAGTTGTCCTTTTGCATCTGGCCTACCTCATGTGGTATGTTTGCTGCCATCAACTCTTTGTCTATAGCACAAAGTCCATATTTTATAGGCAAGAGCAATGGAAGTGTAACACTGTGGTAACAGCATAGGTGGCCTGCACAAAGCCAGTGCCATGGGCCTGCACCCGCCATTCCACCTCTCCAGGCTTGGTGGACTGAGCTTTGCCAATAAACACGCTGGGCTCCCCAGAGATGAGACATGTCCACAACCCACGCAGCTCGTACAGCAAACCAGCACAGCTCCTGGGCTACCCCGTCTCCCAGGCCCTTCTCTTTATTCCACCAGCCACCTGCCACCTCCCAAGTACAGGATGGTCAGGACAAGGACAGAGCAGTGTTGGCCAGAGCTTCGAGAATGTTAAAAAAATAAAGAAGGAAGGATTTCAGTTTGAGTGGAAACTTTGTCCATGAGGTCCTACTGGGTCAAGAAGAACAGAAAGAATATTCGGGATGGGGGAGTCCAGAGATGGGCAAGGAAGAAAGCAGCAGGATGGAACAAGATGTAGACCCCTTTGTTCACACTTGAAAGGGATTAGCCTATACAATGACCTCTCTTGCCCACTCCATGTATATATAAAGGAAGAAAATGACGGCCAAGAGCTACCTGGGCTGCTTGCTTCCTAGCGAGCACCTACTGTATCTGTCATTTCCCACAGTGTCCCATCTGGAACTAGGTTGGGAAGGCCTGAGGAATAATTTACCCACCTGACAGCCCAAAGTGCTGATTTAAAAAAAAAAAAAGAAAGAAAGAAAGGCAAGGGGCCAGGGGTGTGTCTTAGTGGTCGAGTGTTGGCCTAGCATGCATGAAGACCCAGGTTCGATTCCTTGGTACCACATACACAGAAAAAGCCAGAAGTGGTGCTGTGGCTCAAGTGGCAGAGCACTAGCCTGGAGTAAAAGTGCTCAAGAACAATGCCCAGGCTCTGAGTTCAAGGCCCAGGACTGGCAAAAGAATATAAAAATTTTAAATTAAAAAAAAAAGTACTCACCTGAGCACCACTGACGTATGCCAGTAATCCTAGCTACTCAGGAAATTGAGATCTGAGGATCACCGTTCAAAGCCAGCTTAGGGAAGGATATTCTATAAGACTCTTATCTCCAATTAACTACCACTAGTAGCACTAGCTGTGAGCACAAAAAGTTCAGGGAGAATGCCAAGACCCTAAGCTCCAGGAGAGCCACAGCAAGAAAAAAAATCATGCAGTGAACATGATTCATTTATGCAGGCTCTAGACCACCTGAGCTTTTAAGACTGATTTCCACAAACCTGTAAATGATTTTTTAAGATGGTTATGAATGCTACCCTAACCATCCTTTTCCAGAAGGCTTATGTCTCAAAATAAACATATTTAACCTTACTTTATGAAGCATTCTTTAAGAAAACTATGATTCTACTCACTACTTTTGACAACATTCCTAAATATATTTCATTGAAAAATCACCCCTATGAAAAGAAATAAATGGCCTAGATTGGGCTGAAGGCATGGCTTAAGTGGTAGAGCCCCTGCCAAGCAAGCACTGGGGCTCTGATAATGAAATGGAAGGAAGGAAGAAAGGAAGGAAGGAAGGAAGAAAGAAAGGAAAGAAAGAAGGAAGGAGGGAGGGAGGGAGGGAGGGAGGGAGGGAGGGAGGGAGGCCGGGAATTACTAGATTTTTTTATCACAGAAATAAGAACAAAATCTGAGAGGAGGAAAAAGAACTTGGAATTTGTGGGTGCCAACCACTTGTAACAGTCATAATTTGGTCATACTGAAAAGGACCAGCACCTGAGAGGTAGAGGCAGGAAACTCCAAGGTTCATAGCCAACCTAGGATACATAGCAAGACCCTATCTTCAAAATGCCAAGGCCTGGTGATGTAGCTCAGTGATTGAGTTCTTGCCTAGAATGTGCCCTGCTTTCACCTCTGCACTGCAAAAAAGAAAGTAATAAAATGTTTTAAAAAAATGAATTTATACTAATCCTAAGTCCAGCTCAAAAGAGAAAAGGCAGAAAGTTTTCACGTGAAGATTACAATGCAGTATTAAAATGTTTAAAAAAAAAATACCATGCTGCGTTATAAATACTGGAGGTGACTCACAGCCCAGGAAACATCACCAAGAAAACTTTGGTGTCCTAGTGCCACCTACTGGCAAGACATCCACATAGCAAAGATGAAACCTGGCCATGTGTTATTGCAGTAGTAACTGTCTGTGTTGACTCATTACAGCACCAGGAATGTTTCCCACCCATATAACTATATCTATAAGGAAAGAGAAGACTTAGTTGATAGCTTCAAATGGGTGAATTAGTTACATTTGAGATTCAGGTCTATAAATCCCCCAATGCTAAAAAGGACTTAAATTTTTCAGTTGAAACAACTGAAAAATGACAGTTCAGCTCTGTGTAGCACCACAAATAATACCTTTTAGCAGGAGATGCCAACATGCATTTCCTGAGGAAAATATAATTTAAATGAAGAAATTATAATATTTCTATAATTAAATATTCATCTACAATGAAGTCAACCTCTCCTCCATCTTTGACTAGAGAAGAATTGAAATACAGAAAGCAAAGAAAATATCTCCAAAACTGAACTGAAAAAATACTTGTTTTTGGCCTTGCTTGGAATCAAAGCCAGAGCCTCAGGCACATTAGGCAGACCTACACCCCCAGCCCTGAGGGGGGGTCCAAATATCATTCAAAAGAGCCATGAAAAATAGGTGTTTTCTTTAAAGTACCATATCACCTTTGTAAAAACAATATTTATATATATGCACATATATGTAATTTATCTTACTAGCCTCTCAATTTATCCTAATGATATCTCATTTCTTAAATGCTAGCATTCTTAAAATCCTGATATGGAATACTGGAGCTATTTCTCCTCGAATATAATGTGGCTTTCAGACACAGAACTGCACAGATGCACTTAGCATCCTGTACTGTCAGTGTAGGCCTCTTGCCTTTGCTGTATGAAGACCAGGCTTCAGAACTTCCATATAGATGCATCTTGGGTTTCCAAAATAGAATTGGTGGCTCTGCTGCAGGCAGGCAGTACTGGCTGTGAGTTTCTTTGGTTGGAGAATAATTGTCACCTGGCCTGTAGAAACCAAGGTCTTTGCTTGCTTAGAGATGATTGATGGCAGAGAAGAATATGATGAGAAAAGTCACATTCCCACAGATATAAATGGCCAACACCGCCTTTTTAAAAGCATAACCCTGCAAGAAAAATGGAGATATACAAGCAAGGCCCACAAGACTGTGTGTGAATAAACGAGTAAAGAGAACTCACCTCTGCCTCTGCTGATGTCAGGGACTGGAGGATCTGAATTCTGTCATCATCCAATATTTCCACTGTCAAGAGCAACATAGCCTCTAAACACCATGCTATGCAGAAACATTGACTCTTACATAAATTGAGGAAGAATAATCAATTCCTAGTGCTCACTGATTCCCAGGAATATTTAAACTGGGACATGTCTCCAAGAACCTAAAAACTCTCTTCCAGAGACAGAAATGGAGGACAGAGTGAACAAATGCAACAATGTACTCACTGGACACTACTGAAAATGAACTCCACAACTTGTGGGTGGGGACGGGAGACAGTGAGGGAAGGAAGGGGTGACATTGTTCAAAAGAAATGTACTCTTTTTTTTTCCAGTCCTGGGGCTTATACTCAGGGCCTGAACACTATCCTTGGGCTTTTTCAAGGCTAGAGTTCTACCACTTGAGCCAAGCACCACTTCTGGGTTTTTCTATATGGTACCAATGACTCGAAACTGGGTCTTCACGCATGCTAGGCAAGCACTCTACCACTAGGCCAAACTCCCCCCTCCCCCACCAAGAAATGTACTCTTCACCTGATTTATGTAACTGGAACCCCTGTGCATTCATTTTTATAATTATAACTTAAAAAAATTTTAAACAAGTTTTCTTCTTCTACCCATTAACATCACACCAAATCCTAATAGCCTTTAATTTTCCTTTTTTAAATGAACAACTACAAATTGTATATGACTATCGAATGTCACATTTGGAAATGTTGTGGAGTAGCTAAGTTAAGATAATTAACCTATGTCAACAATCCAGGTTCTATGAATACACATATTTCAAATTGCCAGCTGTACTTCAGGGCTCATCAAAACCTCAAGTACATAACACTATCAAGGACCGAATGAGCAGTAGCACATACCTGTAGTCCCAGTACCCCAGGGGACTGAGGCAAAAGATCTCAATTTGAGGCCCATCCAGGATATGCAGTGAGACCAGTTTTAAAAGAAGAGTAAGAACTCCTGGGGGAGGACAGACATGTCCTCCTTGGCTTTACAAGCTGTTCGGCTATGGCCACACCACCTTGGTCCTGCCCCATCTCTTCTAAAAGCAGCCCGGGCATATAGACTAGACTCTAGGAGTGTCTGTTTTGAGGTCTCTCCTTTGGAGGCTGAAAATTAGAGGATCCTTGGCCCAGAATCCACGCTAGTTCAAAATGGCTTCCATTCTCCATTCTCTGGTAACTGTAAAGATCTTGGCGCTGCTGAGCACTAAGACCAAACCAGATCTAGAAAATGCTGTAGGTCCTGTCTACCTATTAGGAATGAAATTCCAAGGCAACTTCTGCCCTGTACTGACTCCGAGTGTCTCCTTCTCTAGCTGTCCCAAGTTTTCAGGGTGTGCTGGGGCCCCACTCAATCCATCATCACACAGGGTGCACATCTTGACCACGATGGCCTCCCCTGCAACCAGAAACCTTTCCCTGACCCATGATTCAAAAAGCCCAATACCACAGATAGCATTGCTAGCCTACAATCCTAGCTCCTCAAGAGATGGAGAACTGAGGATCTCAGTTAGAAGCCAGGCAGAAAAGTCTGCGAGACTCCTACCTCCAATTTGCTAACAAAAAGCCAGAAGTGGAACTGAAGCTAGAGTGGTAGAGCACCAGCCTTGAGCAGGAAAAGGCAAGTGAGAGCAAGGCCCTGAATTCAGGCAAACAAATGAACAGGAAGGGATGGACGGAGAAAAGGCAGGCAGGCAGAAAGAGGGAAAGGGGAAGGGGAAGAGGAAGAGATAGGGAAGAAGAAGTAAATGCCCACTATCCTGCACTAGGTAAGGAATCGTGATAAAAACTGCTAAGAAGCTACCACATAATGGTCCCCTACCAGTGCCATGAAACTAACTGAACTCCAGCAGTTGGTGAGAAAGTGATTCTGCCTCACATGTTTTTCCTAAGAGTCACCTTTTCGAGAGAGCCGATAAGCATGCATCTCCAGGATGATCTCAGTCCCGATGTGCCAGCCCACAAATCCAATCATTGTATAGGTTTTCTGTGGACAAGGAAGGTCCAAGCCTGGTAAATCCATTCCCAGGAACATGGCTGCCACTAAATACAAAAGGAAGAAATGTATTCAAATATAGTTCCCACCAAAAGAAATCATTACGTGTATCACAGAGAATCATGGTTCAAAGTCAGTCTGTGAAACTCTTAGCTCCATTTAACCACCAAAAAGCCAGGAGTGGAGTTGTGCCAGCGGACAGTGCTCCAGCTCTGAGTTGAAGCCCCAGGAACAACATTGAAAATAAAAAATAAAAATAAACTATTTTAACATTTTATATTTATGAGATGATCTAGAATTAAAATTGAAAACCAAGAGTAAAGCCAGTTGCCGGTGGTTCATATCTGTAATCCTAGCTATTCAGGAGCCTGAGATCTGAAGATTGCAGTTCAACCCCAGACCAGGCAGAAAAGTCCCTGTGAGACATTTTTCTCCAATAAAATACTCAAAAAATTTAGTGATAGAGCACTAACCTTGAGCACGAAGAGACTCAGGGACAATGAGTACCCAGGCCCCACGACCAGCAAAATAAATAAATAAATAAAAACTAAATAAATAAATAAGCAAAACCAATAATCCTCTACAGTAGTAATCCATAGGCAAAGATTTTTTAAAATTATAATTATACTATCTTTTAAAGTTTTAGTAAGGATTTATTTTAGTATAACTAACACTGAAAAACTGCAACCCCTGGATCAGGTCCTCTGTCTGGAAGAAGGAATCTATGAGCACTAAGGAGGAAAGAAACCAAAAAAAAAATTTACTGAAGGAAAACTTGAACCACACTCACTGCCTGGACATGAGGGCAGTTAGTGTCTCTGGGAGAAAATCCCACAACTCGAGATCCCAGGACGCCTGTGGACCCCATCAATCCCCAGACCCAATCCAGATTCCATACAGCCTGCATGGGCTCTCCACACATCCTTTGAGCCAGTGTCCCACTGGTATGGACTGATGAAGGTCACAGCGCTGCAGTGTCTGGGGCCTCCTCATTGGCAGTGCTCAAGGCCCTAGTAAGGGACACAGAACAAACCTCCATGCAAGGGAGCTTATTCCCTGATTGACTAGCCAGACCCTTCTTCTGCTCTCATTCTCCCTCTAAAGAAACAACCCTAACACAACATACCCATTGCTTCAAAGACAGGTTCCTAAACTCCCCCAGAAAGTTTTTGTGTCTGCTGTGAATGCAGAAGGAAGAAAAGCAGATTCCCATAGCTGGTATGTTAGAGTAGCTGAGTCTCACCTAAGCCTTTATTGTCTAATACAAAAAAAAAAATGCATCCGATAACCACATCTGCCTTGGAAAAAACCCTCTGCTGAAAACACTATAGAAAGGACCTGAAGAGGAGGCTGGGACCTCACCCCAATTCACAAAAGTGACCTAGAACTCAAGATATAGGACCACAAGATAATTTTTTAACTTTAAAAAAAGTTAAGGGGGGGAGGGGGGACAAGAGTGTGGCCTAGTGGTAGAGTGCTCGCCTAGCATGCACGAAGCCCTGAGTTTGATTCCTCAGTACCACATACACAGAAAAAGCCAAAAGTGGCACTGTGGCTCAAGTGGCAGAGCAGTAGCCTTGAGCAAAAAGTGTCCAAGGACAGTGCCCAGGACCTGAGTTCAAACCCCAGGACTGGCATAAAAGAAAAGAAAAGGAAGTCTTAGAGTGTTTTAAAGTCATTGTGAAACCCCCCTAAACATAAAACTGCGATCATGACTTTGTTATCTCTAGAAATTACTTTCTGTTTTTCATTGTTTAAGGCTGATTTCTTCTCAACAACCAATTACCGCCGTTACAAATGCATCTAAAAATCACTGAAGCCAAATTACAAGTTGAGTGATAGAAACACCCGGCAATTAGATATGAACTTCCTTACCTGCCAGTATTCTCACAGCTGTTCCCACACCCCAGTGAGTCCAGTTAAACATCTGCCTCCTACCAAAACAAAGAACCAGTCAGTATTATTACAAGTGATAAAGCGACAACTCGTTCCCACGGGAATAAAAATAAAAGTCATATCATCTCCCTTATTGCCTGGGAACTGGAGCTCTGAGAAACACACATTTGTAAAGCCTTTCAAAGGAAAGACCATTTCTCAGACTACATTGTAAAATGAAAAAAAAAAAGTATTTCCTTTGGAAAAGGGATACATTTACCCACCAACAAATATTCACCACTAAGACTATATTTCTACGTAAAGCAACAGGTACCTCGGATGATGTACAGGTGGCCTGGAAGCTGCCAGAAGAAGCTGAAGAACTGTTAAAGTCATCACTGTACAGCCCAGGTAGGGGTGGAAACCTGCATGCTGAACAGAGACAGTCATTTTAACACTCTTAGTTAAAACTAATATACAAGTTGGGCCCTAGTGGCTCATGCCTATAATCTTAGCTGCTCAGAAGGCTGAGATCTGAGGATCATGGTTTGAAGCCAGCCCCAGAAAGGAAAGACCATGAAATCATATCTCCAATTAACCATCATAAAGCCAGAAATGGATCTGGTACTCAACATGGTAAAAGACGAGCATTAAGCACAAAAGCTCAGGGACAGTGCACAGGCCCTGGTGTCAGAGGCTCAAGTCTGTAATCCTAGCAACTCAGGAGGCTGAGATCTGAGGATTGAGATCTGAGGATTATCTATTTACCTACATTTAGTCCAGACAGACAGTCTCTGTCTCCAATTAACCAGCAAAACCCCAGAAATGGAGGTGTGGCTCAAATGATAAGATTACCATCCTTGAGCAGGGGGGAAAAAAAAAGCCATGCAATAGTAGGAGGCTCTGAATTAAAACCTCAATATGAGCACACACACACACACACACACACACACACACACACACGCAAAAAATTAAAGTTAAAAAATTAAAATTTTAAGTACCATACACAGTGATTCTTAGGTTCTTTCTCATGGCTTTAAATATTCACTGATGGTGATGGTGGTGGTGGTGGTGGTGGTGGTGAGGGAGATAGTGAAAGGTGATGCTCACTGAACAAACAGCTGGTCCCACACATGCACTTTGTACATACTATGAATGACTAATGCTGACTACAATGTTCGGCAGTTGGATTTCAATAACCTAAGTAAACAAAATGGGGACTGAGGTTCAGACTCATTAAGCACTGTGTTCAAGACCACACCGTAGGATATGAGATGACACAAACTAGAGCCCTGTGGGGACTGTGAGAGGCTGCAGGAGACTTGCCTGAAGTATGAATGACATCAGTGGAGGACCCTGGTGGTAGAGTTTTTATCCTATATCCAAAGACACAGGATCATACGCGTCTAACCTTTTACATTCAGTCCTGTCAAAAGACAGAAGTCCCTGTGCATACTCTTACTGAAGAAATTCCCGGTGCGCTTCCTGGCTTTTTGTCATCAACCCCTTGGCATTTGTCTTTTTGTCTACTTTCTTACAACCCCCCCTCTTAAGTTTACGCTGGGCTAATTGAAGCTATAATCATGGAAGCTGGGATAGAAAACTTGAGCATAGCCATTTCTGTAGGTTAAATTTATTCCTCGTTTTAATTGTGGACCACGCCAAGTTTGAGAGATCGTAAGCATGCCAACAGAGGTTCTCAACTGTCTGTAAAATAAGTCTGAAAGGGGCCAGGAGTTTGGTCTAATGGTAGAGTGCTTGCCTAGCATGCAGGAAGACCCAGGTTCGATTTCTCAGTACCACATATGTAGAAAAAGCCAGAAGTGATGTTGTGGCTCAAGTGGTAGAGCTCTAGCCTTGAGAAAGCCCAAGAACAGTGCTCAGCCCCTGAGTTCAAGCCCCAGGACTGGCCAAAATAAAAAAATAAAAAAAAAAACGTAAGTCTGTGAACGAGGGATGAGGGCTGGGCTAGAGACAAGCCTTTGGCAGTAAGGCTCAGTTCTTCCTTTAAGGCACAGTATTATTAACAATGCCTACTACATGAGATTTTAATTTAATAATATGTAGTGTTGCTAAAACTTACATTAGCTTAGTGTAGTCACAGCAGCATTTAGAGAAAGCCTCTTACAGACATCATACCTTAAATTTTCATCTCTCCATAATGATTTCATGCAATCTAAAACTGTATTTCTTCATGAAATAATTTGTACTAACATCTTCACTGCACCTCTGACCCCTAGCCATGTGAAACAGCCATTAGATGATTCAAATCGGCAAGAAAGAGGTGGTTTCGTATGCAAAGTTCTTTAAACCTATAATTTGAGAATAATATAGAATTGTGCTTTGATGTGAAGATGGATTCACGTTCAAACATCCTGTTTAGGATACATTTACCCTTAGCAGGAGTTGGGAGCTCAGATATATAGTCCTGTCTACTCGGGAAGCTGAAATCTGAGGTTCAAATCCACCCCCAAAGAAACCAATCTCTGATTCTCTTATCTCAGATAAAAAAGCCAAAAGTGGTCAGGCAGAGTGGCTCACACCTATAATCATAGCTACTCAGGAGGCTGAGATCTGAGCATCAAGGTTCAAAGCCAGCCCAGGCACAAAAGGACTTAACACTCTCATCTCCGATTAGCCTCTAGAAAACGAGAAGTGGGGCTTGGCTCAAGGGTAGGGTGGTAGCCTTGAGCTGAAAAACTCAGGGACAGCACCTAGGCCAAGTTCAACCCCTATGACCACAAAAAAAAAAAAAGCCAAAAGTGATCGAGCACTAGCCATGATGGAAAAAGCTAAGCAAGAATGCCAGGCCCTGAGTTCAAACACCAGTATCAGCAAAAACAAAAAAAGAAAAAGTATACTTACCCAACTCCAGCCTCCTCTATATATGAAAGGCAAAATAAAGGCAACCGTGGTGAGCGCAGATGTGGTGAGCATAAGCAGCCGATGCAACTGCAAGGGGATGAGACAAGGTGAGAACACAGCCAACTACAGGAGAGCTGCTGTTAAGAGCAAGGGGCTTTTGGCTGACAACCAGTCACAGCTTATGGCCAGTAAAAATAAAATCTGAGCCTACCATTAAACCGCCCAGTCTCATCATTCAAAACCACTTCCTGAGACGAGCCAGGCAGAGCAGCAGGAAGGACTATTTCAACACCCAGAGTCCACTTACTGCCCAGGGCCTGCGTTCCCTCCCAGAGGCCTTTACTCAGCTCTGCCACCAAGTACAGCACTACACTAGACAACAGCCAGGGACAACGAGAACCATCACCCCCAGAACTGGCAAAACAACTGAGTAGGGGAGTGATACGTAGACAAAACGTACAAGTCACTGTACAAGTCAAGAAAACACTGAGGTCAGGCAGCCATGGTTCATGAATGTGATTCTAGATACTCAAAGGACTGAGAGCTGAGGATCCTAGTTCAAAGCCAGCTTGGGAAGAAAGGTCTGTGAGACTCTATACTGCAAAAAGCCAGAAGCAGAAATGTGGTTCAAATGGTAGCATACCAGCCTTGGGCAAAGAAGCCAACTGTAAGCAGAAGGCCCTGAGTTTAAGCTCTAGTACCAGCATAAAGAGGGGGGAGAATACTGAGTGAAAATAGGCATTCTAGAATGACTACTGGATAACTAGTATGCACCAAAACTATTTCAGGCAAAGTATCAATGTGTCTACATATCTATCTATCCATCCATCCATCCATCCATCCATCTACACATCTATGTATCCATAGCTATAGATATCTATCTCTATAAATCATATAGATATAAACCTCTATCACACATACAGATATGATATAGATATGACATAGCCATAGATATCAATACAGATATAGACATAGATATCTAGGAATATGTCTAAATACATAGATCTAGACATAGATCTAGACATAGATATAAATAGGTATCTATATACATATTATATAGAGATATCTATTTATGAAGATATAGACCTATACATAGAGAGATGCAGACATATTTATGTGTAATATACATAAATGTATAATTAATATATAAATACATATTTATATAGTGATACATATACATGTAACTATATATATAACTACAGATGCATATATCTGTATTTGTATATATGTACACAAATAGATGTGAGTGTAGAGATATAGCTCTGTATAGAAACATATATAGATTAACACATGCATACATATATATCATAATTCACACAAGTGAATGAACACACACATGCATATAAACAATACACCATGTTTTTCATTTTTGCAATCCTGGAGATTTAACTTGGGGTTTAGCACTCTACCACTTGAGCCACGCTCAGGACATGTGGAGGATTCAGACAGAGAATGACTGGCAGAATCTTCCATCTTTCAGAGTGGAGCAGGAGAAAGAAGGGAGTGTGTGAGTGAAAGGGAAAGACAGACAGGAACAAGGCATCAGGAAGAGGGCTCATGAAAACAGAAAGCCCTCCCTATCTGAAGCGTAGGAAGAGGGAAAGATACCTCCTAATAGTCACAATTTTCCCACCGACACCACTTATTTCCTATAAACAAACATCTATAACCTCATGTATCACATGCTTGCAGCCCTTCTGTTACATGAGTAAACATTTATATTACATGAGCCAGGAAAGATAGCTACTTTACTGACTCCCACAAGCTTCCACTTGGAAACTTGAAACTGCCTTCCTGATCCATAGGAAGGACTAACATGGAAAAGAACACTTCCTGATCCTCATCCTTCTCATAGGCTGGGATGATTCTGAGGAACTAGGGATGGTCCCTTGCTTATTGCTCCATCAGTCTGACTCGAAGCACACCCTACTGTGTCTTTATTCAGAAATTCCAGCCTTCTTTCATGCATCTTTATTCACTGCAGTGGGTAGAGGTTCTTCCTGCTCCTCCCCTGACAAATACAGGTGTACAGAAGGGTCGTTTGAGTCTCCTACCTACTAGACCCACATGGCCTAACCCCTCTCCAGTGAAGCCTGCCCCTTCACAAAGCTTGTCTCTATTAATAATCTCATGCCTGGCTGAGTGTCTGTGGCTCAAACCTGTAATCCTAGCTACGCAAGAGACTGAGATCTGATGACTATGGTTCAGAACCAGCCTGGGCACAAAACTCCCTCAGGCTCTTAACTTCAATCGACCACCAAAAAGGCTGAAAGTGGAGCTGTGGTTCAAGTACTAAAAGTACCAGCCTTGAGCAAAAAAAGCCAAACAAGAGCATGAGATTCGAGCCCCATACAATAAACAAATAAAAGCAAAAAGCTTATATCTGCTACAAAAAAAAAAAGATTTGGAATCTATAAGGGCTTTAACCAGAAATAACAACACAAGCAGACATAGTTCCGATTACAAAGCTCAAATAATACAGTAATGGCAGTATGTTTTTTTCTTCTTCACCTACCTGAAACCAAGCTGCTTCACCAAGCAAGAAAGGTTTTGACCAAACAGGCTTGAAGAATCGGGCAATCAGTACACCTACACTGACTGTAGTTATCCAGGCCAGAAACATTAGCGCGCCTACAAGTGAGAAAAGGAAATGGATTGACATCATACATTAAGCTGCTTTCTCAATAACAAAATGAAATGCTCAGAAAAAACACCTGGCCAGCTAAGCTAGGCATGACCTACAAGCTCTTGAGGCACCACAGTGGCTTCAGACCACACCTCCAGAGTGTTTCACCATGCCCGCAGTAACTGTAAGTGCTCAAATGGATGGATCCTTGCAACATTTCTATGATGCATTTATAATTATTGTTTCACAGTTTGCAACTAAGTAGCATGGCCAAGATCCATACCAGGTGCAGTCTGGCTACTTAGCTCTTGATCCTGTTACCAACACGGCCTGTCTGTGCTGATTTCAGAGATTTCTCATGTCTCCCTTCAAGAACAATGAAAAACAAACAGGCCATGGACCAGCAAATCCAATTCCTGACCAACTGCAAGAACTGCTCAACTAAATTGACCATAAAACAATGTTTTTCTGTCCTTTTCGTTTTTTTAATTTTGACTTTAGATGTTTGTTTGGTTGTTTGGGGGAGGTTTTTTTTGGGGGGGGGTTGTTTGTTTGTTTTGAGACAGGATCTCACTATATAGCCCAGGAGAATGTCAAACTTATTCTTATCCTCTTGCTTTAGCTCCAAGTGCTGGAATTAAAGGTATGCATCACCACAGCCAGCATACTGAAGCCATTTTCAGGCTTAACTGTGGTAATACTTATAGATTACATCAGCCAATGGTAGAAATGGATGACTGAAGAATGTAAAAATAATACACCAAAAATTCCTCCCAAATATTAACCGTTTATACTCCACTATCTCCTACTTCTAAACCCCATCTTCTTAACCATCAACCAGCACTGCAGACTAAACCAGTTTTATTGGTAAAAGCAGAGAACATAAGAACTTGTCTCCAGACACTGCTTTTCCAGCTTTGTGTGAGTCTTCATTCAAATAATGAATCCCTAATCACTGTACTGACCACCAAGGAGGACCTGAAATACTTGAAACTTGATCAAGTCCTCATATAACATTGTACTTGTCAAACCAAACTACTATCACAGATGATCATCAACACTACAGAAAACTGCTTTTAAAAAAAATAGCCTTTAAGAAATGGCAAAAAAAAAAATTTAAGATCTCATGAGAATTAAATAAATGAATCCAGAGCTACTTAATCCCAGCTATAGTTAGAAACAACTACAGCCAGGTGCCAGTGGTCCAGCCCTGTAATCCTAGCTACTCAAGAGGCTGAGATCTAGAGGATCACAGTTTGAAGTCATCCTGGACAGAAAACTCTTCATGACTACATCTCCAAAGCAACCAGCAAAAAGCAGGACTGGAAGAATAGCTCAAGTGGTAGGGCACCAGCCAGTATAACAAGCAATTCAAGCCAGAAGCAAGACCAAGTTCAAGCCCTGTTGGTATCCACAAAAAAATAAAAGAGAGCGAGAGACAGACAGAGACAGAAGAAAGAAGGAAGAGGAAGGGAGAGAAGGAAGGAGGAAGGGAGGGAAGGAAGGAAGAAGAAAGAGAAACAACTGTGATACTATATTAAAACTACAGAGGTGTCAAATGTCCTATTGCTGATTTCAATGAGAAGCCAGGTTCAAAATGTCTGAACTAGCTGGGCACAGTGGCTCACACTGGAATCCTAGCTACTCAGGAGGCTGAGATCTGAGGATCATTGTTCATAGCCGGAACACTAAAGGCCGTGAGACACTTATCTCCAATTAATCCCCAGAAAACCAGAAGTGGGGCTGTGGCTCCAGGGGTAGGGTGGTACCCTTGAGCTGAAGAGCTCAAGGACAGTGCCCAGGCCCAGAGTTCAAGTTCCACAACCGGAAAAAAAAAAATTCTCAACTAGATCTACTTCCTGTTTTGAGTACACTTAGCAAACATTCAGATAGATGATCTACCTGCAAAGATTTATGTTCACTTGTTTTTGTTTGCGATGCCAAGAACTGTCCCTAATCCAGCCAACACTGGATGAGCAGTGAAGTTCAGTCCATAAAGTCATAGCCGCAACAGCATTAGCAAAGTAACTCACCATGGGCCTTCAAGAGCAGTGAAGAATGGGAGCCTCCAATGTTCCTTGCAGAGCCTGTCACGTCATATTTTTCATATGTAACCAAAGGTTGCTTAGAATGTTTATAAATCCGACCTAAAGATGAGAAGGAAACATTACTTCCTCAAGGAGGAGGACTTAAAAGGTAGGCATAGAATAGAAGAAAAATTTCTTGTGGGAGGGGGTAGAAGGAGGGAAAAATGGGAGAAAAATATAGGATAGGGTAACTGTTCAAGAAGTAATGTACATCAGGCGTGGTGGCCCACATCTGTAATCCTAGCTACTCAGGAGGCTGAGATCTGAGCATCAAGGTTCAAAGCCAGCCCAGGCATAAAAGGACCTGAAACTCTTACCTCCAATTAACCTCTAGAAAATTAGTGGGGCTGTGGCTCAAGGGTAGGGCAGTAGCCTTGAGCTGAAAAGCTCAGGGACAACACCTAGGCTCAGAGTGGTAGTCTTAAGCTGAAGAGCAACACCTTGGCCCAGGGGTAGGATGGTAGCCTTGAGCTGAAGAGCTCAAGACAGCACTCAGGACTAGTTTAAGCCCCATGACCCACCAAAAAAAAAAAAAAAAGAAGTAATGTACCCAGTGTACCCATTACCTGATGGATGTAACTGTAACCCCTCTGTACATCACAGTAACAATAAAATAAAATTTAAAAAAAAGAAAAATTTGTTACTTATGGTAATGAAAAAATAATTAAATACTAACAGATATTGTTCCCACACAAAAGCAACACAATGATAGATGGAGTTTGGCACCGATGGTTCATGCTTGTAATCCTAACTACATAGGAGGCTGAGATCTGAGGATCAGGTTTGAAGCCAGTATGGACAGAAAAGTCTGTAAGACTCTGATCTCCAATAAAATACTCAGAAAAAGCCAGAAGTGGTGGTGTGACTTAAGTGATAGAATGCTAATCTTGAGCACAAGGAGGCTTAGGGACAGAGCCCAGGCCCTGAATTCAAGCCTAATACCTGCAGAGGGTAAGAACAGAGGGAAGAGGGAAGAAGAGGGAAGAAGAGGGAAGAAGAGGGAAGAAGAGGGAAGAGGGAAGAGAGAAGAGGGAAGAGGGAAGAGGGAAGAGGGAAGAGGGAAGGGAAGGGAAAGGAAGGGAAGGGAAGGGAGATGAGCAACAGTAAACCCTGCACCTACCAGGGAAGCAGGAAGCATCCTTCTTGATAATCATGAATCAGCTGCTATCCAAGAGCTACATGGTATCTCTTTCCTGCCTCTGGAAAGGGTTACAGCTCCTTACCTCTAAGTACCTCCCTTACAAGGAGGGATTTCAGTGGTCTCTGGGAAAGAGATGATAAAGGAAAGAAAAGAGATCTCACAAATGAGTTTTTATCAATTAACTTACCATCACCAACTGCGCCAGATGCTAGAAATATGTAGTAGCTTGCATTTAGATCAAACCTATTCTCCATCCCAGGAAGGGTAATATTTCTTCTGAAAGAACACTGGATAACACCATCCGTCAGCCCCCAGGCCATGTCCTCTAGAATCCCCTGCAAACACAGACAGGGTCTTCTCAGTGCTTTCCAAAGAGGAGGAGGAGGAGGAGGAGGAGGAGGGGGAAGGTGAGGGAGGAGAGAGGAGGGAGGAGGGGGAGGAGGAGGAAGAGGAGGAGGAGGAAGGAGGAAGGAGGAGGGAGGAGGAGGAAAGAGGAAGAGGAGGAGGAGGAAGGAGGAAGGAGGAGGAGGAAAGAGGAAGGAGGAGGAAGAAGGAAGGAAGAACAGCAGGACAAGTCAATTCTCTTTTTGTGTCAGTACTAGGACTTGAACTTGGGGCCTGGGTGCTGGCCTAGAGATTTTTTTCACTCATGGTTAGCTTTCTACCACTCGAGCCACAGCTCCACTTCTGGCTTTCTAGTGGTTAATGTTAAGAGTCTCATGGACTTTCCTGCCCAAGCTGGCTTGAAACCATAGTTCTCAGATCTCAGCCTCCCAAGTAGCTAGCATTAGGTCACTTCCTTTCACTACAGTGGGAAGTGAATGTTCTTGTTTCTATTTCCTCTTTGAAGACCACAGGAAACTGTGCTTTCAGATTATTAGTTTTTATCCCATTTGGCAAAAACATTATTTCTACTTCGTGCTAGAATCCCAAGGTTCCTCCACCCAAATGAGTGGCAAATGTACTAATTCCATCTGGCCAGCAATGCCCAAATGGCAGAAGGTAACTTGCAAGTGGGGAGAATTCCAAGCCAGTGGAGTAACGAGCCCAGGAGAAAGCTATGCACAGCTGTGTCACAAAATTACACCTCAAAACTCATCCATTTGTTATTTATCTGAACAACAGCCACTTCATCAATAACCATGGTCCACATATGGCACTATCAAAAGATACATGTCAGCTGCCAGTGGCATCAATCTTAACCACATTTCCTTCCTTCTCACCAGCCAAGAAATCCTTCTGCCACTAAACTAAGCCTATTCTTAAATCCCTATTAGATCCAAGACTGGTGGCTCACAACTATAATCCTACCTACTTGGAAGGCAGAGGATCAAGGTTCAAGGTCAATGTAGGCAGAAAAAGCCCAGACGATTCTGTCTCTGAAATAAGCAGCAAAAAGCTGAACTGGAGATGTGGTTTATGTGATGGAGTACCAGCCAACCTAGCAAGGCCACATGAGCTCAAGGCCCTGAGTTCAAACTACTACCAAAAATGAAAAGAAAAAAAAAATTTCGGAAGAGACTAAGACTCTGATTATGTTGACAAACCATGAAGTACTTTCTGGCTGGGCTGTTATCTATAGGGGAACAGGAATGGGGGGGTTGAAGCCCTTGGCATACATTCCTGCTGATACAGCCACATGGCAGGTAGGTAGAGGTCAACATGACATGCTCACCCAGTTGTCCATCATAGGGAGACTCCGCCCTGTCAAATGGGATGGTTGTATGCGCACAGTCTGATCTTCAAGAATACACATGTAAGCATCATCATCACCCTGAAAAACAATTGCAAATGAGAAAAGCTTCAAGGAATTTCAGCACTTTTTTGAAGAGTCCCTAATAAAGGACCAAAGATCCAGAATATACAAAGAACTCAAAAAACTAAACCCTCTACAAACCAATAACTCAATTAAAAAATGGACAAATAGAGATGTTTCACAAGAAGTAAAAATGGCCAATAAACATAGAGAAAAGGCACACAAACTCTCGTCATAAAGGAAATAGGAATTAAAACAACTCTGAGATTTCATCTCACCCCAGTAATTCTGGGTATCATCAAAAATGCAAACAACAACAAATACTGGCATGGAGGTAGGAAAAAAGGAACCCTAAATACACCATTGGTGGGAATGTAAACTGGTACAGCCACTTTTAAAGGTACTTTGGAGATGCCTCAAAAAACTAAACACAGAACTACCCTGTGACCCAGTGATACCCATCTTGAGCATTTATCCCCCCCAAAAAAAATTTACAAGTCAGGATACAGTAAAGCCATCTGTACAACCATATCCACTGCTGCACTATTCACCGGTGCCTTGCTTTTTCTCTCATTCTCAAAAGTAGGGAGTCTCCCTATGCTACACAGGCAGATCCCAAACTTCTGGGCTTAAAAAAATGAAGTCCTCAGGGCAATGAGTTTGGCCTAGTGGTAGAGTGCTTGGCTAACATGCACAAAGACCTGGGTTCAATTCCTGGTACCACATACATAGAAAAAGCCAGAAGTGGTACTGTGGCTCAAGTGGAAGAGCACTAGGACTTGAGAAATTCCAAGAACAGTGTTCAGGCCCTGAGTTCAAGCCCCAGGACTGACAAAAAAAAAAAATGAAGTCCTCATGCACCTAGGTGCCAGTGGCTCACACCTGTTAATCCTGGCTACATTGGAGGCTGAGATCTGAGGATCACAGTTCAAAACAAGCCTGGGGAGGAAAGCACACAAGATTCTTATCTCCAGTTAACCAACAGAAAACCAGAAGTAGTACCTGTGGCTCAAAGTGGGAAAGCTCTAGGCCCTGAGTTCAAACCTCATGACCAATCCCCCCTATCCCCAACAAAAAAAAATCAAATAGGGAAAATGCATAGCCATTCTTTCAACTTCACTGATGAAGTCTAATGTCAAAACAATTACTCTCATTGATTTACAAGCCAAATTTAAAAAGGGTTATTATATAACTAGTGTTTATAATAGTAGGTTGCTTCAGAATTTGCACTTAAGATTTGTATACTCCAAAAATAAAACAGGTTGGGCCCGAGAGAGTGGCCTAGTGGTAGAGTGCTTGCCTAGAATGCACAAAGTCCTGGGTTCAATTCCTGGGTACCACATACACAAAAGCACCCAAGGGGTACAGTGCCAGTCTTGAGAAAGCCCAAGGAAAGTGCCCAGGCCCTGAGTTCAAGCCACAGGTCTGGCAAAAAAAAAAATAGGTCATAAAAATACTCTAAACATTTAAATAGAGGTTGGGAGTTTGGCCTAGTGGTAGAGTGTTTGACTAGCATGCACGAAGACCTGGGTTCAACTCCTCAGTACCACATATATAGAAAAGCCAGAAGTGGTGCTGTGGCTCAAGTGGTAGAGCAGTAGTCTTGAGGAAAGCCCAAGGACCTTGCTCAGGCCCTGAATTCAGTGCACAGGACTGGAAAAATAAATAAATAAATAAAATAGACACTGAATTGGAATTTAAAAAAAAATTAAATAGAAATAACCACCTAAGGCCGGGAGTTTGGCCTAGTGGTTAAAGTGCTTGCCTAGCATGCATGAAGACCCGGGTTCGATTCCTTGGTACCACATACATAGAAAAAAGCCGGCAGTGGTGCTGAGGCTCAAGCGGTAGAGCTCTAGCCTTGAGAAAATCCAAGGACAGTGCTCAGGCCCTGAGCTCAAGCCCAGGACTGGCAAAAAAAAAAAAAAAAGAAAGAACCACCTAAAATATATTCTTTCAGGATGGTTCATTTCCACCAATTTAGGCAAACAGGTGTATTGATGATTTGAATCATTCAACAGGCCCACTCTGTAAATCAACTGCACCTGCACATTAAGCATCTCTTATAAACGTTTTTTGATGAGCACGATACTAGAAACAAATTCAATTTCTAAGTAAGATAAATATATCTTAAATTCAAGATAAATGCTTTAGTGCTTTTCTTTTTTTGCCTCCAATTTAGCCAGAAATAGCAGGTCTACTTGTCAGTTATGCACCACACCCAACACAACAGCTGTCTCCTTTCCTCTTGCTCAAATTTTATATGGCCAGACAAAAGAAATTAAAGCTTGGATTTGGGTTTAAAGTGACTACAGTAAGTTGCTTGAGGATGTTTTCTTTAGTGATTATATATATAAACAAATGCTATATTCCACAAATAGATCTTAATATAATTGGGTACTTACTTATCCAACAAGACTTTTTAATTCTTTTTTGATTCCTCTTCAGTTTTACCCAATTTAGTCAATTGTAGCCAATTTTATCATATTCACATAACAAGTATTATCTTCTCTTTCAGAATTGCTTTATAGTCACATTGGAATTTTTTAATTTACTGTTATGATAAATGTAGTATACAAAGGAATTACAATTGCATGTGTCCAGTAATGAGTACATTTCCTTTCGTACAGTATTTTCTCTTCCTCACTAGGAGAGAGTGAGGAAAAGGAAAACACATTGGATTTTTTTTTAGACCCAGATTCATTATTCATCTGACATTATAAATCACCAGACAGGCACCAGTGGTTCATACCTGTAATCCTAGCTACTTAAGAGGCTAAGATCTAAGGATGGTAGTTCAAAGCCAGCCTGAGCATGAAAGTCCACATGACTCTTTCTCTCTAAAAAACTAGAAGTAGAGCTGTAAACCATGTGGTAGAGTGCCAGCCTTGCACAAAAATGCTAAGGGACATCACCCAGAGTTTGAATTCAAGCCCCAGTACTGGCACAGACAAAAAGAATCCAGACTTGATTCATTTTGGCAAACCTGAAAATATTCCCCAAAATAAGCTACATGTCTAGTAATCCTTACAAAGGGGAACTAAGGAAAATGTTTTAAATAATCACAGTATTAATTTCTGTAAAAATGTATAAAGATGGGGCTGGGAGTTTGGCCTAGTGGTTAAAGTGCTTGCCTAGCATGCACGAAGCCCCGGGTTCGATTTCTCGGTACCATATACATAGAAAAAAGCCGGAAGTGGTGCTGAGGCTCAAGTAGAGCTCTACCCTTGAGAAAATCCAAGGACAGTGCTCAGGCTGGCAACAGCAACAACAAAAAATAAATTAATTAATTAAAAAAATGTATAAAGATTTCTCATAAAAGCAACTTTGAAGGGGAAAGATGCAAAAGGTCTTCTCTTTGTAAGCACATGGCATAACCTGTACCCTAGATTTAAGGTATAGCCTTTGTCTCATGAAAGATAATAGCCAGTGCATTGCACAGATATACAGTAAACCACATATATCATTTCTGTACACTGGACTGCCATCTTCCTAAAAAGAAAACTTAAACCTGTCTTTAAGTATGGTGGAATACTTATGTCAAGTGCATCACAACCAGGTGATTGGAGCGCGTTGTAGAGAAAGCACGGGTTCTTCTATCAGGACATCTTTTTTCTTTTCTTTCTGAAACTTGGATTTCCTACACTAGTGTTCAATTTAAATTCTACTATTGAGAACATTTTCAGTCAGGCACAGATAGCTCACACCTGTAATCCTAACTACTCAGGAGACGGAGATCTGAGCATGGCAATTCCAAGCAAACCCAGGCAAGAAAGTCCACGAGATCCTTAACCACCAGAAAACTGGAAGTGGTGCTGTGAATCAAGGTGGTAAAATGCTAGCCTTGAGCAGAAAGGCTCAGAGCAACTCCCAAACTCTCAGTTCAAGCACCATGATAGATTTTTTTTAATTCACAAAAGACCCTTTTCCTTTGTTAATGTAGAAATAAGGAGCATTTTTCCATTGGTGGCCATTCCTTCTCCATGCCAAGTCAACTTGAATAGGACTGAACACTTGTTCTGGCCAAAAGCCTCTTTTACCTTCTCTTTGGGAAATCAGGATGCTATTGCAGAAATCCATTTTCCACACCACAGCACAAGGCTCCCACCCACAGAATCAATTACTCCATTTAGCTCCACCGAGAGAGAGAAAGAAACAGGGGAAATGTGTGCCTTCTGCAGGCAATTTGCACTGTTTGCATTCACATTCAGCCCCAGGACTGGCAAAAAGATAAAAGAAAAAAAGAAATGTACTTTTTCCCTGGCTTATATAATTGTAACCTCTATGTGCATCACCTTTATAAAAACAATTTTAAGTGTATGAAAAAAATAAAAAGCATTGCAAATATGACATTTCATGCACAATGATTTTTTTTTGTTTTGTTATTGGGTTGAATGTTGGTTTGTGATGCCAGTACTGGGACTTGAACCAGAGCCTGAGTGCTATCCTCTAGCTTTTTTGCTCCAGGCTAGCCCTCTACCATTTCAGCCACACCTCCACTCTCAGCTTTTTGCTGGTTAATTTGACATAGGACTCTTCAGCTTTATCTACCCAGGCTAGCCTTAAATTGAAGTCCTCAGATCTCAGCTTCCTGAGTAGCTAAGATCACAGGCATGAGCTACCAGCACCCAGCCACAATGATAACTTCACCTTTGCTTCCATGCTTTATCACAAAGAGACAGATAAATACACAGTGAAAAAGCTACTGGAAAGAAAATTATCTAGCCAACTAGCTTTAGGACATTCTGTTCCTAGAAATACGTAATTGCCCAACTGTTAAAAATCATGAAACATGGCTATTTAACTCTGCATCTGTTCTGTACTGGTTTCTCCTTTCCCATCCTACCCTTCAGTATGAGGCCCTAACTCTGGAAGAAATAACTCATCTTTTATAGATGATAGCACATTCTTGTAAGTCTCCAACCATTATCAATTATGCAAGTGAAAGGTACAAACCATCCATCGGTCATGAGAAAATGCAAAGGATAAGTAGCCTTCACTGGGACCACTCATTTCAACCAGAATCGACTGGTTATGCCTGGTGAAGGACAAGAAGATACAGGCAGGCTCATTCACTGGATCGCAGTTCAAAGGACTCCTAATACAGAATTTCTTGTTCCCACAGTCGGAGGCACTGAACTAGAAAAATGACAGAGGGGGGAAAAAACCTTAATTATCCAACAAGTAGTTTATTGCCAATGACAGATGAGCCACTACTTTCAAGAATGGGTTTTAAATGAGAAAATCTGTTCAGAATAGGCATTCAAACAAGGGAAATAAGGAAAGCCACATGCCAAATTAAAGACGGTCAGGGCAGTATTTATATTGAGGGCTTTTAAACTTAATTAATGATAATTAAAATTTGGAAAACTAGTTAGCCTGTAAAAGTAGAAGAACATTAAAATGCCTTGAATAGACAAAACATTTTACATTATGTTTCAGAGCAAACTTTTTGGTACAATTTGAGAAACTTCTTAACAAACATGTCCATATTACAATTTTTACCTAAATAACCTCCCTTGAGTTTTCAGAAAGGGACTTTGGAAAGTAGACAAATGAATCTAAAAAGCAAACTTTTCAAGAAGAGATGTTCTCATTAGCCAGGCACGGTTGCTCAGGCCTGAAGTCCAAGCTACTCAGCAGGCTGAGATCTGAGGATCAAGATTCAAAGCCAGCCCAGGCACTAAAGAACATGAGACTCTTATCTCCAATTAATCACTAGAAAATGGGAAGTGGGACTGTGGCTCAAGGGGTAAGGTGGTGGCCTTGAGCTGAAGAGCTCAGGGACAGTGCCCAGACCCAGAGTTTAAGCCCCATGACCCACAAAAAAAAAAAAAAAAAAAAAGTGTTCTTGTTATCTGACTAACGGTCACCCCTCTATACTTCACCTTTACAATAAAAATTTTTAAACAAAAACTAAATAAAAGGCAAGATTTTCAGTTTAGAATTTAACCTCCACCTCCAATGTTATACTGAAGTCATACAATACATACTGCCCTTTCAAATAATAGTAATAATGTAGCAGGGAAAGAATAGCAAAGATTTATAATGATTTAATCCAGAGTTGTTTCTTTTCTTTTTTTGGGGGGGGGGCAATCCTGGGCCTTGAACTCAGGACCTGAGCACAGTCCTTGGGCTTTATTAAGGCAAGAGCACTATTTCCAGCTTTTTCTATGAATGTGGTACCAAGGAATTGAACCTTGGTTTTTATGTATGCTAGGCAAGCACTCTACAAATAGGACAAACTCCCAGCCCCTGTCAATATACATATATGTATTTCAGTATTAGTTTACAATTTGGCAGGACAAGAAGCAGGCCTGTTAGAAGAGGCTGTGACAGTGCATGCCAGAAGAGAGCAAGAGATTGTGTAACTAGATCTAATGGGGATAGAAAGCAGAATCACCATAGGGTGAAAAGAGCAAGGAACAGGACACTTCCTTGGTCTCTGTTCTCCCTGTTGCTTCCCTCACATCAGCCAAATGCCCACCTGGAGTCCCTTCACCTCCAATGACACAGGAAGAAACCTCCCCAAAACAGACCCTGAGGCCTACTGAGCTCTAAAAATATTACAGTGCTAGGATTCTGAACCAATCTTCCTGTAACTAAAGATTATGCCTTTGGCACAGAGGCACAGGAAAAAAAAATAGAAAGAACTAATGTCTTTTATTGACCATATAGAAAGGCAATAATATTATTAACCAATCCCTATTAGGAAGCTGAAGGACAAACTTATTCCTCTAAAGCAGCTTGTATTTTATATAGATATGCATGTATGTATGTATGTATGTATAATTGGTTTTGTGCTAGAATGGGATTGAACTTCACTCTTGCTTTTTTTTTTTTTTTTTTTTTGGTCAAGGCTGGCATTCTACCATTTGAGCCACAGCTCTACTTCCAGCTTTTTGGTAGTTAATTGCAGATGAAAGTCTCATAGACTTGCCTGCCCAGGCTGGCTTTGTACTGGAATCTGCAAGTCTTGGTCTCCTAAGCAACTAGGATGACAGATATGAGCCACCAGCACCTGACTTAATGCAATTTTTAAAGAAACAAGCACTTGACATGTAATATAACCCCTCTGTACGTCATCTTTATAATAATCATTTTTAAAATAAATTTAAAGAAAAAGACTAAAGTAAAAACTAATACAAATAATAATCCTTCTTGTTTGGTCAAGTCAAATGTACTATGTCCCAAATGATGTGATGAAATGTTATGTCCATATATGGGCTTAAAAATGAAGAAGAAAAACAAAATGACAGGATGAAGTGTTTTACTTAGTCTTATTCATATGAACAAATAGATATATAAGGGCAGGAAAAAAGAAGAAAAGGAAAATAATGTTTCTTTTTTCATATATTTTATTGCAATTAATAGAAGGGTTACATTACATTCACCAGATAGAAGGTGCATTACTTCACAAACATTGATACCCTTTCTCATGTCTTGGTCCCCATTTCCCTCCCTCCACCCCTGCCCCTCATCTTGTTTTCCTCCCTTCCCTATAAGACTTCAAATAACCAAATACGCATATACACAATATGTAACCAGGTGAAAGGAAAATAATGTTTCTGAATGTTAAGTACAAGGCACAGCTGAGAACTTACATCCATGATTTTCTTTAACTCTCTCAATGACACTGAAAGCTAGATATTATTGTTTCTCATCTTTTTTCTTACTAGAAATGGAGCCTGAAACTGGAGTCACTTCCCAAAGACCCACAGAAAGCAGACAAATCAGTACTTAGGCCCAGGTTTGCTTTTCCTATAGTAACAAGACATTTAAACCATTCATATTTCTGAATTTGGAAGACTACTTTACTAGCATCTCCTTCATTCCATTATTTTGCATATGCCTTATCTTTTCCTTTTCAATACTGATTCCTTTGTATTAAAGGACCTACAAAGAATTCTAGCTCATGAGCTTGCTGAGATTTTCTATAGCTCAGTACATAGAATTCTTACTACCCATAAAGCAGAGTGGGCCCTGGAACAGATATTTAATGTACTAAACCCAAACACTTGCTACAAAAAAAAAAAGCACAGCTACCTCTTACTGAGTAATTTGCAAAGAAAGCATAGAACCACAATTTCCAAGAAAGCTGCTATTTCAGACTACATTTGGTTAAATAAATAAATAAACGGTACTTACTGGTTTAGCTAAGTGGGAAACTGGGGGAGACGTTGACGGTGGCATTCTGGTGACTTCAGGTGTCGTAAAAGGAGGCACATTCGGTTGTGAAATAACGTCACTAGGAATCTTCACCCAATAGATTTTATATTTCTCAACAACTGTGACTCTGAAATGAAATACCAATAAGATTAGCCTAGACCCTGTCTGTGGCCCATTGTAATCAAATCAAAACTTTAAAGGAAGCCAGGAGCCAGTGGCTCACATCTGTACCCCTAACTATTCAGGAGGCTGAGATCTCAGGAGCATGGTTCAAAGCAATGCAAACAGGAAAGTCTATGAAACTCTTATCTCTAATTTTACCACCAAAAAGCCAGAAATTAAACTATGGTTCAAATGGTAGAGTACCAACCTTGAGGTAAAAAAAAAAAAAAACTAAAGGACAGTACCCAGGCCTTGTGTTTAAGTCCCATTAAACACACACACACACATACACACACACACACACACACACACACACACACACACAGGGCGGGGTGGGGTGTAGAGGGGGGAGAGAACTTTAAAGGGAAAAGGGGAGGCAGGAATGAACTAGTAACATAACTTTTAGAAGGCAAATCACCAATGAGGCCTTTACCTCATCAGTAGATAAACTTAGTTTCTCTCCCTCTGTCCTTCTCATTTCTTACTTGTCTGTCCTTTGGGCATATTACCCATAATGCCATATTATGGCATATTAGCCATAATAGCTAATCCAGCCACAGGGAGTCAAGTGCACAGATTTTTGCTCCCTTACATATAAAGAACATTTAACTCATCATTTCATCATGTACTATTCACACTCCCCCAGGAGGTATACTACCCAGAAAGGGCTAAAGAGGCTAAACCAGCAACCTTTTCCAGCAATCACAGGCATCACAACAGAGAGGTCTAAAGCTGTGTGATACGGTGGGGGGCTGGGGAGGGGGTAGTTACAAAGTAAAGCAGAAAATAAAGACCTCACAGGATAGCCATCTTTCCCTTAAAATTAAATCTGTCACACCACTAAGCATTAAGACATTCCATTTCCTTTTTACAGAGGCACCCAGGCCAAGAGACCAAGCCCCAATACCAACACACACACACATACATGCAAAAAAAGAAAAAAAAAAGGAGCATCTTTTAAAAAATTATTTGGTCAGTCATGGAGCTTGAACAGGGCCTAGGCATTCTCTATGACCTCTTTTGCTCAAGGCTAGCATGCCATCATGTTGAGCCACAAACACCATTTCAGGCTTTCTGGTGGTTAATTTGTGATGAGTCTCACAGACTTTGCTGCCCATTCTGGCTTTGAACTACAATCCTCAGATCTCAGCCTCCTGAGTAGCTAAGATTACAGAAATGAGCCACCACACCCGATTTGGAGGAAATGTTTCAGAGTATTACTCCATACACCAGATATTAAAGAGTTAACTGGTAGCTCTTATGAGTATTAAATCAGTACAAAATTTCATTCACTCAACAAATGTCTACTAAGGCCTATTAATTACCAAGTCCTAGATTTAGTGGCACATGGCTAGAAACATAGTACTCAGGCTGAGGCAGAAGGATCTTAAACTTGAGGCCAGTCTGAGCTACACAGCAAGACCCTGCGAAAGAAAGAAAGAAAGAAGGAAGGAAGGAAGGAAAGAAAGAAAGAAAGAAAGAAAGAAAGAAAGAAAGAAAAGAAAGAAAGAAGAAAGAAAGAAAGAAAGAAAGAAAGAAAGAAAGAAAGAAAGAAAGCAAGAAAGGAAGGAAGCAAGAAAGGAAGGAAGGAAGGAAGGAAGGAAGGAAGGAAGGAAGGAAGGAAGGAAGGAAGGAAGGAAGGAAGGAAGGAAAGAAGGAAGAGTCCCAAGGTAGGTGCTAGGTATATACTGGTGAGAGAAAAAAATACAAAACAAATTCTTATATCACAAAGATGGTCTCACTACCATACTAAACTACTAAACTCTCTTATACAGATGACTAGCATAGAAACTGGAATGATCCATTATGGTTTGATTATGTTGGTTTTGGAGAGGTCAGTTTTTTTACTCACAGAAACTGCACGTGATTCGGGGCACTGCTTGGAGCATTCCAGTAGACTTTAATTTCTGTTTTCTTGGACGAACTTCTGTGGCTCACAGCTGATCCCTGAAATACATAAAAAATAAAAGAACTACTGTTTAGTCACCCCAACAGCCCACCACAATAGCTTTGCAATGTAGTCATTGTTCCTTGGCAGTCTGGTGAACACTATTTTATTTAGCACAATGACTGACACACTCAACAAATTCACATGGATCAGTTGACAATATATTGGTGGTTTGCTCTGTGAACAAATTAGTCTTCTGATATTTAAGAACTGAAGAGAGATGGACATTGGATGTGTTATCATAGAAATTTTGAAAGGGGGGATGGGAGGGAAAAACAGAGAGAGAGAAAGAGAGGGAAGAGATGACATTGTCCAAATCGAAGGGTACTCTTTACCTGACTTACATAACTGTAGCCCCTCTATATATCACCTTTATATTATTAACAATAAAATTATATTTATATAAATATATATTATATCTATATTTATGTTATATTTATATGTATATATAACATATTTATACAAATATAGTATATGTTATATAAATATAGAGAGGGATATATAATAGGTGTAATATATTATATATAATAGAGAGCAGGCTCTTTCACTACAGGATCAATGTCCCTTTGACATAAATAGGTATAAATAAAATGCACAGGAATCCTCAATTCCTTGCTATTAAACAAGTTTGCTTTTTGTTCTTCTTTTTTTTTCTTGGCCAATCATGGGACTTGAACATAGGGCCTGGGCACTGTCCCTGAGCTTCTTTTGCTAAAGGCTAGTACTACAACATGAGCTCCAGCACTACTTCAGGGTTTTTCTGCTTATGTGGTACTGAGGAATCTAACCCAGGGCTTCATACTTTCTAGGCAAGTACTATACCACTAAACTACATTCCCAGGCCCCATTTTCTTTTTAGAAACTTGTTTCCTTTCTTTTCATCTCTGACACCTCTAAACTGTTTTCTGTTGGTAATAGGATTTGAACATTGGTCCTAGTACTTGCTAGGCAAGCACTGTACCACTGGTGCCATGCCACAGACCTTTTGAATTGTATTGAGACAGTCTCAAAACCTAAGCCACTTTAGTGGCTGGGATTGCAGGCATAAGCTGCCACACCCTGTTTTTACACATTCTTTAAAGCCTAGTTTAAAGATTATGCCCTTTTAGATCATCCCTCTCAACTCCTCCTGCTTATTGCTCCTATGTATGTCCTAGCCTAAATTATCACATGGCGCCATTCATGTGTGTGTCCCATGTACACATATTCTACTTTCAACATGTCCTGTGTCCAACTCTCCCACTTAAGTGTAATGGCATGATTTCAAAAAGAACGGGTAAGGGCCAGGAGTTTGGCCTCGTAGAAGAATACTCAAGCTCTGAGTTCAAGCCCCAAGACTGGCAAAAAAAAAAAAAAAAAGCTGGGTGCGGTGGCTTACACCTGTAATCCTAGCTACTGAGGAGGCTGAGATCTGAGGATCAAGGTTCAAAGCCAGCACGGGCACAAAAGAACCTGAGACTCTTGTCTCCAATTAATCCCTAGAAAACGGGAAGTAAAGCTTGGCTCAAGGGTAGGGAGGTAGCCTTGAGCTGAAGAGCTTAGGGACAGCACCCAGGCTAAGTTCAAGCCTCATGACCCAAACACACACACACACACACACACACACACACACACACAAACCAGATAAGTCTTGTTCATTGGATGTCCTTTGCATACAGGATGGCTCCTGTAGAACATTTCTCCAATACTCTTATTTTCGATACTAAGACTCTTCCAAAATTAACAGAAATCCAGGTGTGCTAGCTCACCCCTCCAAGCCCAGTCACTCCAGATAAACAAGGCTACTTAGACTTTATCTCAGAAATATGCCAGATAGTGTACTGTACAAGCTGAGGCCAGTCCTGGACCGAAATGTGAGACTCTGCCTGAAAAATAACCAAAACAGTAGCTCAGCTGGTAGAATCCCTTCCTGATAAGCATAAAGTCCTGATTTAAAACCCAGTACCACAAAAATAAATAAAACCAACTTTAATAATCAGATACAATAACATCATAATATAAAGGAGGGAAAGAATTTGTTCAAAGTGTACTGTACAGCGGGAGGTTGGTCATTCATGCCTGTTATCCCAGCTACTCGGGAGGTGGAGATTTAAGAGAATCAGTTAAAAGCCAGCTTAGGCAGAAAAATCTGTGACACTCTTTTTTGTTGTTGTTGCAAGTCCTGGGCTTAGGCTGAGGGCCTGAGCACTGCCCTTGGGTCTTCCTCAAGGCTAGAGCTCTACCACTTGAGCCACAGCACCACTTCTGGCTTTTTTTTTTTTTTTCTATGTATATGGTATTGAGGAATTGAACCCAGGTCTTTGTGCATGCTAGGCAAGCACTCTACCACTAGGCCAAACTCCTGACCCAAGTCTGTGACACTCTTATCCAATTAACCACCAAAAAAAAAGGCTAGAAGTGGAGCTGTGGCTCAGGAGGTACAGTGGCAACCTTGAGATTAAAAAGCTTAGGAAGGGTGACAAGGCTCTAAGTTCAAGCCCCAGGACTGGCACACTCACACATACACACACACACACACACACACACACACACACAAAAGTACATTGTGCACACTTATGGATTATCACAAGAAAAGTTCCTCACGTTACTAATGTACACTCATCCATAAATAAGTAAATATCATCACAAACTATAAACTCTTCAACTCCAGCCCCACATGTTTCTAACTTGTTGATATATAAACACATAAGAGCATGTTAGGGAAAGCACGATCACTGTGATTCTGGCTAAACATCTGCAGCACACAGTAAGATCATCATGTATGAGAAAACCCCCACCCCACAGTGAAAAAAATATCCCAGGAAACTGGCAGAAATCAATTTCAAAACTAAACACAAACCTGTACATCTTCACAAGTCAGAAGCTGTGACACTTGGCTGTCAATCAATGTGAAGGAGCCAATAGGCAGGCCACTCAAATGTTCAGCATCCCGAGCTTCTAAGAGAAAGCCTCTAAATGGTGGTCCCGACAGAGTAACTGAGAAACAGATTAAAAATAGCTTATAAGACTTAGTCATATCCCAAAGAGGAATAAGGAGAGGAAGTCCACCTCAATTAGAATTGGGTATGCATAGATAAAACTGTTCCTGGAGAGGAAAAGAACACAGGCTAGGTACTTCAGGATCTGAACTCCAGGATGAGTTAATACTGTAAAAACACAGGTGATCACTAGAAGGTAGTTGGCCAGGAAGGGGGAAGGGACCTGTACTTTGCAAAACACTGGATTGAATTCAATATGTATTTCTTGACTGCAAATCCTGTGGGGTCTTTAATATTCTATTGTGCAATGTGAAGCCCTAAGGGATCCATATTATCACAAAATTTTCCATGCTGATTGCTTCACATATTCTATTAGAATTGATGCTCTGTGTTTTTATATATGTGTTTCAATATACTTCGACAGTCAGCCTACATTTTGCTTGAATAGTTAGGAAAACACAAGACAATATATGACTTTTTTTTTGTTCGTGGTGTGGCTTGAACTCTGGGCCGGGGCACTGTCCCTGAGCTCTTCAGCTCAAGGCTACTGCCCTACCCCTTGAGCCACAGTACCACTTCCAGTTTCCTGGTGATTAATTGGAGATAAGAGTCTCACAGACTTTAGTGCCCGGTCTGGCTTAGAACTAGGGTCCTCAGATCTCAGCCTCCTGAGTAGCTAGGATTAGAGGTGTAAGTCACTGTACTTGGCACTATGTAACTTCTTTAAAGACAGGGGCCTTCAATTACATTTCAAATGAGATAAATTTAATATTCCTCTTCTATTGAGCTAGTAATACTCAGTGGCTACACTGTTAATAAATACAAGTAAATCTATGTATGTAGATATATAAAAAATAATAAAACCTTTGGGCTCACTAGCTAGGCATTTACCACCTGAGCCATAACTTGAGCCCTCATTGCTATGGCTATTTTTTGAGATAGATTATCACTTTTTGCCTGGGCTGACTGAAACTATGACCTTCGTATTTATGCTTCCTATTGGGAAGCTGGGATGATAGGTGTGTGCTATCACACCCAGCTTTTTAGCTTTGATGTGGTCTCCTGATTTTGGGGGGAGGGAGAAAGGGAGGTAGTACTTGACTAGCCTGGAACCTTGCTCCTCTAGATCTCAGCACCCCACCTGGCAGGCATGACAGCTTGAATCCTGATTGAGATGGAATCATGCAAACTTTGTACCTAACTGGCCTCAAACCATAATCCTTCCAGCCCACCTCTCCTGAGTAACTAGGATTATAAGCATGAGTCACCAACACCCAGCCATTAAAAAAAAGAAAGAAAGAAACCTTTTCTGAGTAGAGTAGATACATTTATGTAAAATGGTCATCTGTAGTAAACCAAAACAAGTGACAAATATACGAGGACATCTTACAAAACAAGTCTGGCTTGTTAGCTTTTTATGAGGCTGAGACCTTAGGAACATGGTTCAAAGCCAGCTGAGGCAGCCAAATCCATGAGATACCTTATCTCCTATTAACCAGCAAAAAGCCAGAAGGAGAGGTATGACTCGTGTAATAAACCAGCAAAAAAAATGCCAGCAAAAAAGCCAAATGATAGCATGAGGCCCTGAGTTCATGCCCTAGTACACACACACACACACACACACACACACACACACACACACACACCCTGAATAAATACATTCAAATGAAATCATCATGATTCTATAATAAAGATTCAGTGAGCAATAAAAGAATAGAATGGAACATGAAGTCATTCACAGCACAGTACCTACCTTCAATCTGGTCTCCTGGTGTGAATGTCCTGTCACTCACTGTGAGGTGGTGGATGGGACTGGGCTGTGGGCTGTGCCCATGTTGAGGAATCATGCCATCACATGACTGTGTGACTTTCCCATTGGGATAACTCGCCACAGAACCAATGAACAAGAGAAGCACAAAGGCCCCGAGGGCACATCCAGGAGATACCATCTCAAAAATAAGATGAGAAACATCATTTTCACTTAGAATTAAAATATAAGGAGGGAAATGGGGACCAAGACATGTGAAAGGATATCAATGTATGTGAATTAATGCACCTTCTATCTGGCGAATATAATATAACCCTTCTATTAATTACAATAAAAATATATGAAAAAATAAATAAAAGCTTTCCCAACACAGAGAAGGAAGAGATTCTACAGAATTACTTGTTTTCAATGTCTGGCTACTCATATTCTCCAACTCTGCAATATAAGAATGTGATGTACAAAGCCTGACCTGAATTTGAACTTCAACTCTACTAAATATCAACTGTGAGATTTGGGGCAAATCACTTATTTCTCCACTTCTGTACCTGTTTTTTCAGTGTGTGTTTGTTTTTGTGTTTCTGAACTCTGTTGTCATAGCTGCACTTCCAGCTCTGTGTGTGTGTGTGTGTGTGTGTGTGTGTGTGTGTACATGTGTTTAATTAGAAATAAGCATCCCATGAACTTTCTTGCCCAAGTTGGCATTGAACCACAATCCTAAGATTTCAGTATCCTGAATAACTAGGATTACAATCATGAGCCACCAGTATCTGTCTCAAGGTTGTTCTAATAAAATAAAACTACAACTCAAAGTCTGGCAAACAAATAATACATGATCACTTTCACAAATATGGAATAATAAACCAGTCCCCCTCCCAAAAAAAATTATTCTACTTCATCTAAGAAAAGCATAAAAAAAGTCTCCATGTGAAAGTAAATAACATCATCTTAATCAATCTGTGACTTTACCCAACTTCCCATTAAACTATACTTCTAATGGGGCACAGAATTTCATTTGCAGTACAGAAAACAGACATCCATATATCGAGAGATGGTATTTCTATCATTGATACACTCAGAGACTCCTGAATTGTGACGTGCTTTTATGACACTCAGCCCAAGCGAGCATCATCTCACTCTTCCCACCACCTGCATTTTTTTTTTTGCCAGTCTTGGGCTTGAGCTCAGGGCTTGAGAACTGTCCTTGGACTTCCTCAAGGCTAGAGCTCTAACACTTGAGCCTCAGCACCACTTCTGGCTTTTTTCTATATATGCTAGACAAGCACTTTACCACTAGGCCAAACTTCCGGCCCCCATCTGCATTTTAGAAAACCAGCCACTTTATATGTCAGTCTTACCGTCTTCAGGACCAGACCAATCACTTTACTTCATGCAAATATTCAGACCCAGGAAATTACAATACTCAACAGGAGTAGGATTACAAGGTGTGAAGGTAAATAAGGCTAACACTGGACAGGATGTAGTTGGGAGGAGCCCAAGAGGTGGTTCATTCTCCCTGGACACAGAATTCCCTATTACCATGTACCTGGTCCCAGACAAAAGCAATTGGAATCACTGGAACAAATTATCATCTTGTAATTACATAAACAAAGCCAGATTAGCAAATAGAGCCTAGTTTGTTGGGGTTTTCCTAGAGTTGAACTAAACTGGTGTAAGAAAAATATCCAGCTCCTAACAACAACAGCATTTTCCACTATAAGGAAAGGGAGGTAACTGATTTTTGCCATCCTGCCCCAGCGAAGGGCTTTGAGACAGGGGACAGAAGCAGTTGTAATATTCACAGGCCAGATATAGGCTTTCTGACTGGCTACTCATATTTCTCATACAGCTGCAGCTACAGCTCCCCAAAAGGCAGTTTACAGCAATTTCATTGATTCGGTACAGTGTATCCAGACAGTGACTGACTCCTAGCTATTCAAGAGTTAGCGGTCTGGAGGGTCCTCACTCAAGACCAGCCCAGTCAGAAAAGCCCACTAGACTCCATCTCCATAATAATCAGCAAATAGCTGATTGCTGATATACCTATAATCACAGCTACTCAGGAGGCTGAGATCTGAAGATTGTGATTCAAAGGCAGCCTAGACAAGAAAGCACATGAGACTCATCTCCAATTAATTACCGAAAAAGCCAGAAGAGGCACTGTGTTCAAGTGGCAGAATGCTAGCCTTGAACAAAATAGCTCAGGACAATAACCAGGCCCTGAGTTCAAGTCCCAGGATGATGATGAAGAAGGAGGAGGAGGAGGGGGAGAAGGAGAAGGAGAAGGAGAAGAGGAGGAAGAGGAGGAGGAGGAGGAGGAGGAGGAAGAGGAAAAGGAGAAGAAGAAGAAGAAGAAGAAGAAGAAGAAGAAGAAGAAGAAGAAGAAGAAGAAGAAGAAGAAGAAGAAGAAGAAGAACAGGAGGAGGAGGAGGAGGAGGAGGAAGAGGAGGAGGAGGAGGAGGAAGAAGAGGAGGAGGAGGAGGAGGAAGAAGAAGAAGAAGAAGAAGAAGAAGAAGAAGAAGAAGAAGAAGAAAGAAGGAGGAGGAGGAGGAGGAGGAGGAGGAGGAGGAGGAGGAGGAGAAGAAGAAGAAGAAGAAGAAGAAGAAGAAGAAGAAGAAGAAGAAGAAGAAGAAGAAGAAGAAGAAGAAGTAAAGAAACAGCACTGTCAGACAACTACTCAGGAAGGATAATAGGACAGGTGGTATGAGAATAAAAGCAAGTTAAAAATTCAGAACACTGGGTCCAGAAGCATTGCCTAGAAGTAGAGTGTCCATTTCTTGGTACCACATACTGAGAAAAAGCCAAAAGTGGTGCTGTGGTTCAAGTGGTAGAATGCTAGCCTTGAGAAAGCCCAAGGACAGTGCCCAAGCCCTGACTAACAAAAAAAAAAATCCAGAGCATGGGGGAAAAAATATACAGAACTAAGGACGCACAGCCAATATTCTTATATATCTCAGTGTTTCTCACTCTACATCAAGCTTATAGCAGCCAACTAGGCTCTTACCTTCACATAAATGATTTGCTCAGAACAGTGGATGGGCCCATGGCCAGTAAGTATCTGAAGAAAAACATTTGGCAAAATGTACCCTTGATCAAAAAGAAATATTTCCTAGAGATATACTTCTTCTACCCTAAATAAGCATCTTCTAAAAGAAAGCACCTAGAGGGCTCTCAAAAATCCATCACTTGTTATCAAGGAAGGGAATTTGATTACTGGGAATCCCAAAGTCACCAGTTCTAAGAACATAAGGTGTGTGTGAAGGAGGACAGCTGAGCTAGCAAGATTAAACATTATATTAAATATATAAATCATGTATCCCAGAGCCAGGAGTTTGGCCTAGTGGTACAAATGCTTGCCTAGCATGCACGAAGGCCTGGGTTTAATTCCTCAATACCACATACATAGAAAAAGCCAGAAATGGTGCTGTGGTTCAAGTGGCATAACTCTAGCTTTGAGAAAGCCAAAGGACAGTGCTCAGGACCTGAGCTCAAGCCCAGGACTGGCAATAAATAAATAAATAAATCATACATCCCTCTTCTTAGCACTCTCCATTTTGCCAATCAAGTAGATATAGGAAAGAGATAGTTCCCTGACCTTGACCTCAAATGAGTGATATGCTCCAAATTTTTAAATGCCTAGTACTAACAAATCTTTGGATCAAGAATGCCAGGAACAGTTACAATTTTTTTTTTTTAAAAAAAAGCACTCTTGTCAAGATCCTTTAATTAGTAAGAGCACTTCAGATCTAACATCTCCATGCTTGGGTGATAACTTGAGAAGTTTACAACAGCTGAGTGTCAGTAGCCTACTCAGGAGGCTAAGATCTTGATATCTAAGGGTCAAAGTTCAAAGCCAACCCAGGAAGTAAAATCCAAGAGACTCTTATCTCCGATTAACCACCAGAAAACCAGAAGTGGCTAAAAATGATAGAGCACTAGCCTTGAACAGAAAAGCTCAAGGACAATACTCAGGCATAAGTTCAAGCCCTTCTATTGACAAAAAAATTAATAAAAATATTTACAACAAAATGATTTAGGAAGTGTCAATAAACATTTTTTAAAATACAGATTTGAACATTGCTAGCTCACACCTATAATCCTCACTACTAAGGGTACTAAGACCCAAGGATCATGATTCAAAGCCAGCCTGAGTAGAAAAATCTAAGAGACTTAACTAGCAAAAATCCAGAAGTGGAGCTGTGGCTCAAGAGGTAGAGGACTATTCTACCATAAAGAAAAAGGAAAAAAAAGATCATAGAGGACAGAAAGAAGAAAAGAAACAGTTAGATGGTATATCCGACATTATTTCCTATTAGAAATGAGGAAGCTAAGGCTCAAATCACATGTGCCTTAAGGATTAGAATATAAATCTAAGAGCAACATGTTGCTTTTTCTCACTCGATATCATCCTCTCCTCACTTGGAGAGAGAACATGAAAAGTCAGCAGGTCCAACAAGAACCCAGATTTCACAACGAGCAATAGTTCAACCTTTCAACATTTGGCACAAATGTCCTACCAAATTCAGAACGTTGAGTCCACTTGCTAAGAAGCTGAGAAATGACGTAGAGATATCTTTCCTAATGCTCCAGACAGAACATCTATAAAAACAACTAGTTCAATGTCTAAAAAAAGTCAATAATTGGTAGTTACATTATCTGTTATCATTATTAACTTTCCTGATCACTACTGGGTGTTCATATCTTCTGAATTGCACTGTCGTTACACGACTGAGATTTCACCTATCTCTTGCATCTGTGTTGAATTTGCTCAAGCTTTCTAAAATACTTCAGAAATTCTTCTTAATAATTGAACTTTCATAGAAAACGTGCACACCCAGGAGGGATCACTACTACACTGTTAGTGGGAGTGCAAACTCATTCAACCACTATAGAAAGCAGTATAGCAGTGCCTCAAAAGGCTAAACATGGAGCTCCCCTATGACCCAGCAATTCCACTACTTGGCATTTACCAACCATCCAGAAACTAGGACATACTAAATCCACTAGCACAACAATGTTCATTGCAGCATTATTCACCATAGCAAAGATATGGAACCAACCTAGATGTCCCTCAGTTGATGAGTGGATCAACAAGATGTGGTATTTGTACACAATGGAATTCTATGCTGCTGTCAGAAAAAACGACATCGCCCCATTTGTTAGGAAATGGAAAGACTTAGAAAAAATCATATTAAGTGAAGTAAGCCAGACTCAAAGGAACTTAGGCTCAATGGTTTCCCTCATTTGTCATAATCAGTAGAAACCCTGGGCTCTACTAGCAGAGATCTGCAATAGAGCAAAACATTGATACATAAGGCCATATAGTATGAAACTAATTGAAAAGACCTCCTGGATATTGAAACAAAAGCCATATAACGAATGATTGTTGTCCTTAATGTACTATGTTATCTCTCATCTCTTTTGCTGTCCCTTGGGTATCTCATATTGTTACAGTATCTCACTTTGATATCTGATATATTGGATTTATTTGTAGTTGGTTATTTGAAATTGGATAGGGAAGGGGGGAAAACCAAGATGGGGGGAGGGAAATGGGGACCAAGACATGTGAAAGGGTATCAATGTATGTGAATTAATGCACCCTCTGTCTGGCAAATATCATGTAACCCTTTTATTAATTACAATAAAAAATATTTTAAAAAACGTGCACACCAAGAATTAAATTGACTTTTATAGCTGACTCTCAAATCATAGAGAAATTGAAAAATAGGTCAAGTATTTCCAATTGCCAAGATAAAAATACTTTAGACACCATTTTCACAGTAGGAAGCACAGAGAAAAATGATTTTTTCCCAGTTCACAATTGGATTTGTGACATTTTTCAAAGAAAGTTCTTTTTAAAAAAATAAAAAGACCATACAAAATGGCCCAGTGAATAGCAATTTGAGATCCGTCAGACCTAGCAATTTAAGGTGATTGAAGGAAAAAATGAGGGAGAGGGTAACACTGCTCAAAAAGAAATGTACTCATACGATGGTTGAAAAGACTTCTGAAGAAGAATTGGGAGATGGAGTGAAAGCAATAAAAAGTAACTGAGCTGGGCCCAGATGGCTCACGCCTATAATCCTATCTACCCAGGAAGCTGTAATCTGAGGATCACAGTTCCAAGCCAGTATGGCAAGAAAGTCCTTGAGACACTTATCTCCAATTAGCCAGCAAAAAGCCAGAAGTGGAGCTGTGGCTAAACTAAATGCTAGCCTTCTGGAAAAAAAAAAAAAAAAAAAAGTCAAGGGACAGCACCTAGGCCCTGAGTTCACCCAGTACCAGCTCTAAAAATTAGGAGAAAAAAGCAATAGCATGAACAATTGCTCAAGACTTGCAACACATCAGACAGTACGTTAAGAATTTCGTATGCATTCTTGCCAGTAAGCAAGGGCTCTCCGACATCATTAGCCCCAGAGTGTAAAGAAGTGACTGGTGAAAAGTCTAGTGCCTGGACACGTTTCTGATTTCATCACTAAAATCTACCTCTGTCAGCACCTCAGAGCACCTGCTCTCTCACATCTCACCTGGATTATGGAGACACTTACCTGGTCTTCCTGCTCCGCAACCCACTCTACTCCCACCTCCACCACCCAGTCATTTTCCTGATGCACACTCTCACCAATTGCCTCTCTTCCCCCAAGCACACCTTTATTTCTTGAGAATGATCAAATTATCTCAGCACTACACAAGATTCAAAGATCTTTACTGCCAAATCAGTGTTTCTCTTCTTTCCTATTCTTGCTCTGCCTTGAACCTACGTACTTAAATGTATTAAATAAATGTAATCAAGGAAATACAAATACATATTAATCATATATAATATATAACTATGTTACATATAGTATATTATATAATGTATTCTGTTTTATATTGACATATTATTAAATATAAAATTTATATGCAATTATTTTGTATATAACATATTATAAACATATTTAAGTATTATATTTATTATACTTCATTATAAAATGCAAACATATAATAAATATATATTGTATACTACATGTAGTAATATATGTAATAATATATAATATGAAACAAAACACAAAGATAACTGCTAATAATTAGTAATAATAGTAAAGTGCTTCCTAAGAACTAGGCATATTTTATAATAAATACATAACATATACTATGGAAAAATAAGAAAAATCTTTGTACAATAGATATAAACTATATTAAATATATTCATTGCTTGTTACTTCATTTAAAATGCAAAATATAAGCCAGGCACTGGTATTTCATGCCTGTACACCCAGCTGGGGAAGAGGCTGAGATCTGAGGATCATGGTTCAAAGCCAGCTGGAGCAGGAAAAATCCTGAAACTCTTTTTTTTTTTAAGTCCTGAAACTCTTATCTCCGATTATGCCCCCAAAGCTAGAAGTGGAATGTGACTCAAATGGTAGACTACTAGCCTTGAATAAAACAGCTCAGGATAGCACCTAGTCTCAGAGTTCAAGCCCTAGGACCAGCACAAAATAATAATAACAATAACAACAATAGCAGCAACAACAATTATAATTTTTAAAAATGCAAAAGACTAGCTACTCTTGAAGCTGAGGCCTGGAGGATCAAAGTTCAAAACTAACCTGGGCAGAAAAGTCTGCAGCATCTCCAAATATCAAGCAAGAGGCATGGCTCAAATGGTAGAGAGGAGGTAAAAAAGCAAAGCAAGAGCTCAAAAGGAAAATACTAACTATGCTATAACCAAACTATTGAACATGATGCACCCATTAAAAAGGAGGATGCAGCAGACAGACAAGTGCTGATAATTATGAAGGGCTTCCTAAGAGGTAGGCACATTGTAAGTGCTTGACAAAAATTAACTCATTTCACAAAACAAAGAACCCTCAGGTGTGAATCTGTATATATTTAAGTGGAAGCTTGCTCACACCACATGGAGAAATAAAAACAGGCAAATTACAAAATGCTATATAGTACAAAAATATGTATTACTTAAGAAGAAAAAAGGAAAAGAAAAACCCTCTGCACTAGGCTTTGAACGGTTTTCAATGGGATGGGAAGAAGAGTGACTTCCTTGCATAATCCCTTTTATACACTCCACATGTGTGCACATCTATGTATTTTTAGTATGTAGTGTTTTACTTTTTAAAAATAGATGGGTGCCTGTAACTCACTCCTGCCATCCTAACTACTCAGGAGGCTAAATATAACGGTTTGAAACCAGCCCAGGCAGAAAACTCCATGAAACTCTTTTCTTCAACTAACCACAAAACAAAAAAGGAAATGGAGCTGTGACTCAAGTGGTAGAATACTAGTCTTGAGTAAAAGGGCTGGGGGACAGTGCCCAGGCCCTGAGTTCAAGCCCCAGGATCAGCACGCTATATACATATACATATGTTTATAAACATTTCCATAAATACACATATATACATGTGTGTGTGTGTGTGTGTGTGTGGAGAGAGAGAGAGAGAGAGAGAGAGAGAGAGAGAGAGAGAGAGAGAGAGAGAGAGAACGAGAGAGAGAGAGAACGAGAGAGAGAGAGATAGTTCTGAGGCTTGAACTACGGGCCTCATACTGTTGCTTGGCTTTTTCACTCAAGTATGGTGCTCTACTGCTTAAGCCATGCCACTGGCTTTTTGGTGGTTAACTGGAGATAAAAATCAAATTGTCTGCAGGGCTGGCTTTGAACCAGGATCCTCAGATCTTAACCCTCTGAGTAGGTAGGATTATAAGCATGAACTCTGGATCATTTACATTGAATTCCAAAGTAATCTGACATTAAGTAAACAGGTGTGAAACAAAAATCCAGTAGCCAAAAGAATCAACACATTGGTTGCCTTTCCAATTAGAAGGCTTCTAATATAACAAAACCTTTCTTTAAAAATTGTAGATCTAGTGGCCAGGAGTTTGGCCTAGTGGTAGTGTGCTTGCCTAAAATGCACGAAGACCCAGATTCGATTCCTCAGTACCACATACATAGAAAAAAGCTGAAAGTGGTGCTGTGGCTCAAGTGGTAGAGCTCTAGCCTTGAGAAAAGTCCAAGAACAGTGCTCAGGCCCTGAGTTCAAGCCCTACAACTGGCAAAAAAAAAAAAATTATAGATTTAGCTGGGTACCAGTGGCTCACACATGTAGTCTTAGCTACTCAAGAGGCAGAGAGATGTGAGGATGGAGATTCAAAGTCAGCCCAAGCAGGAAAGTCCATAAGACTCTTATCTCCAATCGACTACTTAGAAAAGGCTAGAAGTGATGCTGTGGCTCAAGAGGTAGAGCAAGTAACGCTCAGGGAGACCAAGTCCCAGTACTGGCCAAAGAAAAATAGAATTCTAGATTTCTGGGGTATCAGGACTTGAACTCAGGACATCTCACTCTACTTATGGCTAATGCTCTACTACAGCATTTTCCTAATTAGAGATGGAGTCTCCAGAACTTCTCTGCCTGCGCTGACTTCAAACCTCCATCCACCTGGTCTCAGCCTCCTGAGTAGCTAAGATTACAGGCATAAGCACATTCACCTGGCTAAATTCCAGCCCCGCCCCCAAAAAAAATGTAAACCAAAAAATTCAAGCATGCCACCTCTGTACCATCCCATAAAACTCATGCTATTCCTTTTCTAATTCAGAGGAAAAAGAAAATGGCAATGAAAACGTTGAAAGTTTGACTTCATGAAGAACTATCCCAGTAACACACTGACAAAGTTTAAAAAAAAAAAAAAAAACTTTTAAATCTTCTTGACCTTGGGCAACTGGCAACTTGAAAATAAATGATCAACCAATAAACCGTAAGTCATTACTCCTCACACGGCTAAGTATGACTTTAGGCTTCCATACAAAAAGAAGTTCCTATCGTTTAAATGTTGCAATTGTATTTTAAACTAACACGTGAGTGAAGACCCTAACTTTTCAGGATCCCAGCCGCGTCTCTACAGTAAGGATTCTCCTGGCAGGATGAAAGCTCCTGAGTCAAAGTCACAGGGCGTAAGTCACAAGGCGCACGGGGCTCGGTCAAGACCAACTCAGAACGTGAGCGATCCGAGCATCCCTCCTGCCTCCCCTCACCCGCCCCGTCAGCACCGGCGCCCCGCGACTCCTCGGTCCTCCCGCCCGCTACAATGTTTCCAGGGTTTGCAAAGTCGTCAGACTCCGAGAAAAGTGAGGAGACACTCACCTCGAGGAGCGAAGGGCGGCCCGCCAACTTCCGGTTCTGTAACAACTCCTCTCCCATTTCAGCAAGTGGGCGGGGCCAGCTGGCTCAGGAGTCCCGGGGAGCCGGCCCCGCCCAGCTGCAGAACTCGATTTTCCAGTGTGGTTGAAGACTCTCTAAAAATGGTCTGTCATCCTCACTGGATGATAGATAGATAGATAGATAGATAGATAGATAGATAGATAGATAGATAGATAGATAGATAGATAGATAGATAGATAGATAGATAGATAGATAGATAGATAGATGGATGGATGGATGGATGGATGGATGGATGGATGGATGGATGGATGGATGGATGGATAGATAGATAGATAGATAGATAGATAGATAGATAGATAGATAGATAGATAGATAGATAGATAGATAGATAGATAGATAGATAGATAGATGGATAGATAGGTAGATATTCACCAATAATTGTTTCCCTGAGGAAGTCTCTTTAGCTTTAGCAGCGAAAGTATTTGCTATTCATGATGGTAGGCCTAGGAATGGTAGTCAAATTCAGCAAAATTAACAGGAGGTGCTAAGATTGGAATTTGATTTTGCACCCTAAGTATTATTTTATATACTATTTAGGACCCAAAAAAAAAGGAAGGAAAGGAGGTAGGGAGGGAGGAGGGAAAATAAAATGTTTTATTGTTCATCTGAAATTCAAACTTACCACAGGAATTTGAAGGAACAGTCCAGTATTTTTACCAAAGCAACACTCTTGACAAATTCAGTCAACTGGGGGGAAAAGAAGGATAAAATGATCAGTTTGTATATGTAATACAATGCCAACTATCTCTTTTAATTTTGCAAAATACAATCTGAAATGTATGTTTTATATTCTTAGGCAAAAGAGAAGTTTCAGGGCTAGGTAAGGTAAGGTATCTGAAAATATGAGAGCCTCTGCTTTCAGACCACAAGTAACATGTACAGACTGGAAAACCAAGATGACACATATTGATCTGAGTACTGGTTAGCCAACACTAGTAAATCTTTCCATGTTAAAAGGAAATGAGAGGGAGAAGAACGCCCACATTCACACTGCTTTAATCTCAGAACCAGTTTACAATTCACAAGAGCCTCTCTCTACAAGATTTTGTTTTACACTCTTTTGTACTGGGATTGAACTCAGGGCCTGGGTATTGTCCCTGAGCTTTTTTTTTTTTTTGCTCTACCACATGCGCCATAGCTCCACTTCTGGCTTTTTGCTGGTAATTGTAGAAAAGAGACTTGCCTATTTTTCTTACCTGGGCTTGCTCTGAATCATGATCCTTAGATCACTGACTCCTGAGTCTACAGGATTTTAAAGACATTTTCTATTGAACTGCTAGGACATAAAAACTTGTAGCCTTAAGTCAGCTGGTCTTTAGTCCTCCATTTCAAAGCCTCAGGTAAGGATACCATTTCTTGCATTTATAATTAGATCCTGTCTGGGAATGGTCCTTTTATTTAATTTGCATGCCAAAAGTATGAATTTTTAAGAGTCTGCAAGACAGATTATACTTAGAATACACCAGGCACCAGTGACTTGCCTGTGATCTTAGTTACTCAGAAGGCTGAGATGCAAGGATCACTGTTCAAAGGTAGCTGAGCAGAAAAGTCCATGACATTCTTGTCTCATTGGCTAGAATAATAAAAAGCTGGAAGTGGATGTGTGGCTCAAGTGGTAGAGTACCAGCCTTGAATGGACAAAGCTAAACAAGAAAATCCTAGTATTGGCACACACACACAAAAAATGTGAGTTCAAAGCCACACACACACACACACACACACACACACACACACACACTTAGAATATGTTGCTATCATTTTACATACCAAAGAACTCTTGGAAAATTGCAATAAATAATGAAGAAACTTAAACGGGGAGTCTAGTTTTCTAGGAAGCTAGGCTCCTCATGCCTAACAGTTCCCTCATCTTCTTATCTTTTCCCCGCACACATTCACTCAGCTCACCTCCTTCCTCTTCAGCTCCTCCCCCTTCCCTCCAAGGAAATGAGAGTTATTAAAATGATGAGTGGAGCTCTTACTCTAGGAAGCCAAAGTCACTCAGCTGGCCCAAACTTGCCGCTTTCACAAGTTGCCTTGTGCAGCTACTACAACTTTGCAAACCCTACTGAAATGTTTGTTTACTAGGTGATAGCTGTTATTTGTGTGGGGTGTGTGTGTGTGTGTGTGTGTGTGTGAAATGTCTAAACAGAGATATTGAAAGATGCATTAATAAATGGATGGACCTGCAGGACAATGGTAAATTCCTTGCATTCCATAGGATATAGTTTTGCTGTTAATTTTATGACTTTTTCTTGCAAAAAAAATTTAACATTTAGTGAAAAGAGTAAAGCTAGGCAATTGTGGCTTACACCTGTAATCCTAGTGATTCAGGAGGCTGAGATCTAAGGATTCAGGTTTCAAGCCTGTGGGAGCAGGAAGCTATGAGACTCTCTCCAATTAACCATCAAAGAATCAGAAGTAGAGCGTTGGCCTGAAAGACAGAGCATCAGCCTTGGGTTTAAAAGCTAAGAGACAGTTTCAAGGTCCTGAGTTTGAGCTCCAGTACCTAACCTACACACACGCACACACACACACACACACACACACACACACACACACACCACACCACACACACACACACACCACAAACTATTGCCAAAGGACAAAATCACAACAATTTCATTTAAAGATCTTGACTGGTTTATTCTCAATTCTAGAATCAAGCAAACTTCACTCCATGAAATAGAGGAAGTTATCACTGGGCTCAAAATGGGCTGTTGATTATAAGAACAGGTAAGGGTGATCAAAGAAAGTAAAACAAAGCAGATTGGTCATTTCCAAGTCATCTTGCTTCTAGGTGTGGAAAGGAAAGGAGAATAACAGAAAATATTGATTGGTTAACTTCAAATTGCCCCTCCCCCAGATTACCTTTTTATAAAGTGAAAGGGTTAAAACTGATTGAGTTTAAATACTCTACTGACAATAAGCAGCTGTTGGTCTGCTATACTGAAGGACATCAGCAAACCCCTCCTCCACCAGTAGCCACCACAGGGAGAGGGTCTTGGGTCTAGCCTAGTCTCAGGCCACACCCACCTTTCTTTGACTCCCACACTGGAGAAAGTCTGGTCTGTTTCAAACAATCATGATTCCTAGAGGAAGATCCAGCCTACTTCAAACAGACTGATATTGATCTGACTGCTTGCCTAGAGGGAGGAAAGTTAGGAACCTTTACTTTCTCTTATTCTTTACTAAATAAACTCTTAACTGTGCTCACTGTTCCTGATGTTTACTTCTGTACTGCTGGAGAAAAAGAACCCATGGCTCCCATGTCACCTGCATCTGTATCTTTAGTTCTGATGATTCTTAAGATCATACAGAAAGGCTTAATTCTGCTGTGATGCAGCACTTCGATATTCTAACTCCATCTTGGTTTTTAGCTTAGACAATGGTCTCTTGTAGTTTTTGTTGTTGTTGTTTGTTTGTTTGTTTGTTGTTTTGGTATGTTGTTGAGGAGGGTGTATAGTCTCATACTTTTTATTTAAAGTACCATTGTTTACTATTTTGCATTAAGTCAGTATCTGACTTGATGGAAAATGTTCTCAGTTCTACATCTGCATTGGGTCTGTTGCACTCTCAAGTAAGAGCAGGCAGCCACTGGAAATTTTGTACAGATATTGTAATTATTGCCAGCCAACAATACTTACTAAAGAACCACTATTTATGGGAGCAGAGGACATAGATCTCATTTCTAGCTCTTCTCCAAACACTATTAATCATGGGAAAATGAGAATGAGCATGGCAAAGAAAGTATATATGAAGAAAAATAATTAAGTTCGCAATTTGACTAAGGCACGTGCAATATCTAAGTTGACCTATGACTCTAGGTAAAAGGTATAATTTTAGACATTCTACAGAATGCTAAGGGTCTGAAGGTCTAAGCAAATTGTCCCAGGTCAGGCAGAACAATGGCAGACAGAATTCTAAGCCAGGACTCCACTGAATCCCACTGCCGGATCACAAGGACTTCTCATGATCACGTGGGGTATTCATCAGGTAGACTCGGTGTTTCATAAGAGACTGCATTCAAGTAGAATGTTTCTAAATGATTGTAAGGCAGGATAGAACATGAGGTGACAGCAAGCACTCTACCACTAAGCCACACACCTGGCCCGTAGAACAAAGTTTTTAATTTGTGAGTGGATTTGTAAATGAAATGTCTCTTCTTCTTCATGCTAGAAGAATCAATTCATTGGACGTAGTCTCATTTATTCATCTAATTTATTCCCTCCCTCTTTAAACTTTTCTCTTTCTATCTTTGCCTCTTCAAACTTCTCTCCCATGAAACTCTTATCTCCAATTAATCACCAGAGAAACAGAAAGTAGTGCCCATGACTGACCAAAAAAAAGTCATATTGTTACAGTATCTTACCTTGTTATCTGGTATATTGTATATAATGTTTATTTATTTATTTGAAATAGGATAGGGAAGGGGGAAAACAACATGAGGGGAGTGGGAGGGGAGGGAAATAGGGACAAAAACATGAGAAAGGGTATTAATATTTGTGAAGTAATGCACCTTCTGTCTGGTGAATATAATGTAACCCTTCTATTAATTACAATTTTTTTTTATTTTTTTTTTAATATTCTGTGTTGAGTATTTATTTATTTATTTATTTTTTTGTTGGCCCTTTCTCTTTCTGGCCCCGCTCGCTCCGGCCCTGCTCGCTCCGGCCCGGCTATAATTACAATTTTTAAAAACCTAAAAACAAAAAAAGGCAACTGCCTGTGACTCACACCTGTAATGCTAGCTACTCAGAAGGTTGAGATCTGAAGATCAGCCTGTCTCCTTCCAAGATCTGAGAGTCTGGATTCTCCTCTCAATATCCCAAAGATAGGCTTGGGGTCACTGAACCCCTGTACTGACTCTACCCAGTATGTCCAGACCATTTAAATCTCTAGTCAGCATTTTTGAGATAGGTAGCTGAGGCTGATCATTTGAGACTCTGAGAACAACAACTTTTGTCTCATAACTCCGTTGACTTGTTCAGGAAATCTAAGTTTGATGAATTCTCTGACAACTTGAAGCCATTCTCCACAGCAGATTAGTGGCAATCTGTGTGCCCACGCCACGTGTGTGTGTGTGTGTGTGTGTGTGTGTGTGTGTGTGTGTGTGTACAGAGGCTTGAACTGAGGACCTCTACTCAACTTGACTTCTTTCCTCAAGGCTAGTACTGCCTACTGCTGGAGCCATAATTTCACTTCTGGTTAATTGGAGATAAGAGTTTCAGGGACTTTCCTGCCCAGGCTAGCTTCAAACAGCTGTCCTTAGATTCCAACCTTGTGAGTAGCTAGGATTACAGGCATAAGACACCAGCTTTGAGAGTGTACTGTTTTTTTAGCCCACTGTTTACAGTCATCTCACATTTTTCCCTTGAACCTAACCTAATCCTTAAATTACTCAAAATCATATGACTTCCCTATGCTTATAAATCCTGAATATCACGTGCCATTGTACCCTGGGCCTACCCCACTATTTCAAAGTTGTAACTAAAGATACATACAAAGTTAAATATCTAGTTTAGAATTATTTAGCATTTATTGAGAATGAATCCATCCAAAATACGTTTTCTACTGTAATGGGATTTTGTTTGGGGCTTGAACTCTGGGCCTAGGCACTGTCCCTGAGCTCTTCAGGTCAAGACTAGCACTCTACTTTGAGCCATAGTGCCACTTCTGGTTTTCTGGTGGTTAACTGGAGATAAGAGTCTCACTATCTTTAGTGCCCAGGCTGGCTTTGAACCACGATCCTCAAAACTCAGCCTCCTGAGTAACTAAGATTACAGGCATGAGCCACCAGCGCTGAGTTGTAATTTTTTTTAATATTTTTTTTTGCCAGTCTGAGGCTTGAACTCAGGGCCTGAGCACTGTCCCTGGATTTTCTCAAGGCTAGAGCTCTACCACTTGAGCCACAGCACCACTTCTAGACTTTTTCTATGTATGTGATACCGAGGAATCAAACCCGGGCCTTCATGCATGCTAGGCAAGCACTCTACCACTAGGCCAAACTCCCAGCCCCTGAGTAGTAATTTTTTATAGTACCTATCAGGCTTGTAGTCATATGTTATAGCACCCCCCCTCAACTTCTTTTTTTCTTTCAAGCATTGGTACTCATTCTCTTCAACACTTCAAAACTAGAGATGTGTTTTGTGTGTGTGTGTGTGTACTTGAACTCAGAGATTTTTGCTGTCCCTCAGTTTTCTTGCTCACTGCTGGCAAACTACCACCTGAGCTATATTCTCACTCTGGATTTTGCTGATTAAGTGATGATGGCGTGATGCAGACTTTTCTGCCTAGGCTAGCTTTAAACCTTGATTCTCAGATCTCAGCCTCCTAAGTATCTAGGATTACAGGTATGAGCCACTGGTAACCAGCTGCCAGTATTTACACTTTGTCTCTTTCACACCTTATAACTCAGAATTTTTCAACTTAAGAGTCACAATCCATTTATTAATAGATTATTAAATCCTAGTGAGTATCCTCAAAACAATTGAAAGAAGTATCTCAAAGAAATGGTTATCCATGCATATTCATAGCAGGATTATTTACAATGGCTAAGTAAGGAGGAAACCTAAATGCCTACCAATAGACAAATGGATAAGCAAAATACAAAATTTGCAGAGTAGAATACTATTTTGTCTTAAGGAAGGAAATTATGGCATATACCAGAACATTCAGAATATTCTAAGTGAAATCATAATAAGTGAAGTAAGCCAGACCCAAAGGAACATAGGCCCAATGGTTTCACTCATTTGTAATGATTAGTACACATCTAGGACTCTCCTAGCAGAGGATTACAGCAGCACAAAACCTAGTTACATACAGTCATATAAAATGAGACTAAATGAAAGGATCTCTAGGATATAGAAACAAGAGCTTTATCTTGAGTGATTGTTGTTCTTACTGCACTATGTTATTTCTCTTCTTTGTTGCCGTTATGGTTAATCTCATATTGTTACTGTATCTGACTTTGTTACCTGGTATATTCTATATACATTTATTTGTTTATTTGAAATAGGAAAGGGAAGGGGTAAAACAAGATGATTAGGAGGGGGTAAGGGAAAGGACATGGGGACAAAAACATGAGAGGGGTTATCAATGTGTGAGAAGTGATGTACCTACTATCAGGCAAATGCAATTGTAACCACTCTAAACATTACCTCCATAATAAAAAATAAAATGAAAAAAAAAGAATATTCTAAGTGAAATAAGCCAGTCTTCAAGGTTATACTCCAATTTGATGATTAAAATTCCTGGCATTGAAATTCATATACTACTTTCTTCACTTAAAAAAGTGATTTCAACATGACATTTGAAATATGACATAAAAATCAACATTAATAAAATCTTTTTTAAAATATTACCTTACTTATGTAGTTGTTACATTTCTCTGCATCACTTTTTTTTTGACCAGTCCTGGGCTTGAGCTCAGGGTCTGAGCACTGTCTCTAGGCTTTCCTCAAAGCTAATGTTCTACCCTGAGCCACGGCACCACTTCTGGCCTTTTTCTATGCATGTGATACTGAGGAATCGAGCCCAGGTCTTCGTGTATGCTAGGCAAGTGCTCTACCACTAGGCCAAACTCCCAGCCCTCTCTGCATCACTTTACAATAAAAATAAAATATTTTTAAATTTTTTTTAAAAAAATGATTTCAATGGCCAAGAGTTTGGCCCAGTGGTAGAGTTCTTGCCTAGCATGCACCAAAACCCAGGTTTGATTCCTTGGTACTGTGTATATGGTGCTATGGCTCAAATGATAGAGTGCTAGCCTTGAGGAAAAAGCCAAGGGCGGTGCTCAGGCCCAAATTCAAGCCCCAGGACTGGAAAATACATATATAAATAAAATAAATAAATAAATCAAATTTTAAAAAGTGATTTCAAGCCAGGCATGGTAGCTCATGCCTGTAATCCTAGCTACTCAGGAGAATGAGATATGAGGATCATGATTCAAAGCCAGCCCAGGCACTAAAGTCTTAGAGACTCTTATCTCCAATTAATCACTAGAAAAGCAGAAGTGATGCTAAGGCTTAAGGGACAGGGCAGTAGTCTTGAGCTGAAAAGCTCAGAGACAGCGCCCAGGCCCAGAGTTCAAGTTCCACAACTGACAAAAAAAAATGATTTCATGAAACTGGTGTAGTCGTACAAGTCTATAATTCCAAGCACTCAGGAGGCTGAGGAAGGAAGACAGCAAGCCTGAGCCAGCCAGGGCCACACAAGAAGTTCCATGTTAGATACCCAGCCTCAACTCTCTATATCAAAAACTAAAATAAGAAAATAAAAATTACTTCAAGGCCAAGTAAAAGAATAATGCTTTCTGAAATCAGTTGAAATCCCAGCTCTGCTCATTAATAGCGGTTGACTTCAGGCCAGTTACTCAATGCCTTTCTCTTATTTTTTTTCCAATTATATAAGAATAACGATGATGGGGTTGAGAAGTTAGCTCAGTGGAAGAGCATTTTGCTGGCAATTGCAAGGTTCCAAGTTGGGTTGTCAGCACTGGAAAAGTAAATAAATAATAATGATGATGAGGCTGGGAATGTGGCCTGGTGGTAGAGTGCTCACGTAGCATGCAGGAAGCCCTAAGTTCGATTCCTTGGTACCACACACAGAGAAAAAGGTAGAAATTGTGCTGTGGCTAAGTGGTAGAGCACCAGCTTTGAGAAAGCTCAAGGACAGTGCCTACGCAGTGAGTTCAACCAAAAAAAAGAAAAACGATGATACATGTATATATCTATGTACATGATTTCAGATAATCATATTTAATCACCTTCACACCAGACCATTTGGAAAACTTGTTTATGACACTATCATAAATGTTGTACATTAGCTGAGAAAATACATGGTACACATTCTGCCAGCCCCACATCAAGCAATCATAAACACTTCACTTCTCTACACTTAAACCCACACATGCTTCACTTGCTTCAGAAGACCAATACCAGTATATGAAATGTTACATAAACAATACTCACTGCCCGAGGTTGTCCCTAAAGGAGAGACTATGCCATTATTTTTAATTCTCCTTATTAGGAATGCTAAATATAAGGTCTTACCTTAATTAAGCTATAGAAAGATAGAAGCCCCTTGCTTGATTTTTAACCCTTCTCAAGTTCATTTTGAGTTTCAGTTCATTTGATGGTGCCAATCAGTCCTGAAGCCTGAGCTCATGGCCTCAAGTGTTCTCACTTAGCTTTTTCAATCCTGGCTATTGATCTACTGCATGAGACACACCTCAATTTCTAGCATTTGGCTGGTTAATTAAATCTATAAGATTTAATAGATTTTCCTGCCCAGGATGCATTAGAACTTTGATCTCAGCCTCTTAAATAGCTAGGATTTAGAGGCATGAACCACCTGTGCCACGCTAGGCTAGATTTATTGACAATAATAAAAACATGGTAGACCTTTTTATTTTCTTTCCAGTCCTGGAACTTGAACTTAGAGCCTAGAAACTGTCCCTGAGCTTCTGTTTGCTCAGGACTAGTACTCTACCACTGGAGCCACAGCACAACTACCTGTTTAATCTGTGTAGGTGGTACTGAGGGATCAAACCCAGGGCTTCATGGATGCTAGGCAAGTACTATACCACTAAGCCACATTCCCAGTCCTAGACCTTTTGTTAAATTCTCTTTAATTATGTAATTTTCTTTTGTGGCATTTTAACTTAGTGAAAGGCAGTAGTGAAGCTTTGTAGCTACATGCCAAATCAGCTGATCAAAAGACAAGTCAAGACCTAAGGAACAAAAGGCGCATGGTATCCTTAATATTTGGCTATTAAATCCAAAGAGTACAAGAGCGAGGACTCAATAACTGCATACCCAAAGCTATGGACATGGTAATGGAAATATAAACATAACTATATAGACATAAAAACCTATGACTCTATAGACATAATGTTTTATTTCATAAATTAATATGTTTCTATGACATACAAATCCTTAGCCTAATTTTGATTAAGTTCTAATTACTAAGTCCCAGTGATTGTAAATAGAGATTCCCTCCTTGAACACTTGTTTGTTAAACTTGTCATTTAAAATATGATGTAAAAAATCAACATTAATAAATTCTTTAAAAAAAGAGAGAGAATTCCAAAAGTCTAACTCAGCGTAGCCAAACAGTCAATAAAAATCCTTGCTGATTACCTGTAGATGAGACATAAAGACATAAAGTCAAAAATCTTGAAGATTGCCATCAGTGAGTTCTACTGTTTTCTATCAACTAGGATTATCTTATATCAAAATTTCCATCATATGGGCCGGGAGTTTGGCCTAGTGGTAGAGTGCTTGCCTAGCATGCGCAAAGACCCGGGTTCAATTCCTTGGTACCATATACATAGAAAAAAGCCAGAAGTGGTGCTGTGGCTCAAGTGGTAGAGCTCCAGCCTTGAGAAAGCCCAAGGACAGTGCTCAGGTCCTGAGTTCAACGCCCACGACTGGCAAAAAAAAAAAATTGCAACATACTTACATTGGTAAATCTTTTAAAACTAAGCAAAAAGAAGCAACTCAACAATGAGAACACTAAAATGGAACTAGATCCATTTAACAGTTACCTAAGCTTTTTATTTGCTAAATTATAGCCATGAAAAGACAGTGTACTTTATTGTAGAAATTTGCATTAATAGTTCATGAATGAGGACACTTTGAAAATGTCCTCTAGCCAGGTGCAGTGTTTTAAGCCTGTTGTCTCAGCTCTGGGGAGGCAGAAAAATGGGAAGGTAATAGTTAGGGACCAAAAATGTTAGCAAAAACCTATCTTAACAAAAAAAAATAATAATTGGGTGTGCTGAGGTCACATGTAGGGAGTTTTCCTGTCTTTAGAAAGGAATGAATGCAAAATGTCAAATCCTCAGCTGAGCACAGTGGCTCACACCTGTAATCCTAGCTACTCAGGTGGCTGAGATCTGAGGATCAAGGTTCAAAGCCGGCCCAGGTACAAAAGGACCTGAGACTCTTACCTCCAATTAACCTCTAGAAAATGGCAGGTGGGGCTTGGCTCAAAAGTAGGATGGTAGCCTTGAGCTGAAGAGCTCAAGGTCAGCGCCCAGGCCGATTTTAAGCTCCATGACCAAAACAAAACAAAACAAAAAAGTCAAATACTCATAATTTTGTGTCCTCAGACATAGGATTAAAAAATAAATAAATAAGCAGGGTCCTCCACTGGTATCATTCAAACTCCAAGCACACCATCAAATCTTCTGCAGTCCCTTATAGTCCCTATAAGTTCCTATAGGTCCCTATGGTTATGTCAAATTAACCAGAAAAAAAAAAACTAGAAATAGAGCTGTGATTCAAGTGATAGAAACCCATTTTTGGGCAAAAGAGCTCAACACTGGGCCCTGAGTTCAAGCTCCAGTACCAGCACACAAAAATTAAAGGATTAAGCCCAGCGCCAGTGGCTCACATCTGTAATCCTAGCTACTCAGAAGGCTGAGATCTGAGGATCTCAATCCAAGCACAGAAGTCAGAGAGACTTTTATCCCCAATTAACCACCAGAAAACCAGAAGCTCTTTTAGCCTTGAGCTAAAGAGCTCAAGGACAGCACCCAGGTCCAGAGTTCAAACCCCGTGACCAACTGAAAAAAAAAAATTTAAAAGACTGAGGCATGTGGTAAAAAAAAAAAACAAAAAAAAAACAACCTGGCATGAGGCTTTCTCACTACCCTCCCAGTTTAGCCGGACAAAAACATCTGTTTAAATGATGGCCTTGTTGCCATGAGAGACTATAATCGCTGATGTGGAAGCCAAGAAATCAGCTCCTCGTTGCTTGCACAGATCTCACAGCAAAGAAAATGCAAACTGGGAGTTTCCCACAGCCAGGAAGGAGAAGGCATTCCAGACAAAAGGAACCCGACAGCAAATACCATCTTACATGTGAACCTGATTAGATTGCAGAAAGTAGGATATTGATTCTTCCACCCCACCAGAGGGAAGAGTTCTTCCGTCCTTCCATGGCCCAATGTTGAATCCACAAGCAAGTAACCTTTGCCCAAAAGCAACTAGTTGCAGGAAACCCACCTGGCAAATACCAACGGTAGTAATTAAAGGATAAGGTGACTAAAACCTTGCTTGCTGACCTTGAGAGCAAAATCCATACCTGGTTGTTAATCCGTGCAAGTAGCCAGCATGTATTTGTGCAAAATAAAAAGGTCTGAGGACCAAAAATCATAGGAATGATGGGTATTGGTGAGGGTTAGAAGTTGTGACCAGGGCAAGTTTTGCCATGGAGTGCAAAAGTCTCCATGACTTTTTATGCAACAAAGGGCTGGCGTAGACAGACCTGGGTCTTCTGATGGGGTCAACGGAAGGAATAATCCCTTCATTTCTGAAGTTTTTCAGGGCTAACTGCCAGCTAAAACATTAGGTGTTTTGTTGTCTTGTTTTTAATTATTTTTAATTGCACAAATACTCTATCCAGCCTGACCAAAGACATAAACCCCACTCTCTCTATTGCCAAACCTTGGCTGGCTAACTGCCTACTGTACCTCTTTTTTACTCACAAGCTAATAAATAAATACTCTACTAAGAAATACTCCATCCATGTTTTTTTTAATCAGTCCTGGGACTTGAAGTGTGGGCCTGGGCACTGTCCCTGAGCTCTTCAGCTCAAGGCTACTGCCCTACCCTTTGAGCCACAGCCCCACTGGAGATACAAGTCTCATGGTCTTTAGTCTTCAGGCTGGCTTTGAACTGCGATCCTCAGATCTCAGCCTCCTGAGTAGCTAGGATTATAGGCGTGAGCCACCGTGACCAGCACTCTATCCACATTTTATTGAAACCAGTGATAAAGTTAAATTTCAACTTGTCCTCACCAGATTCCACCTTATTTTCAAAACAAACAAACAAAAAAGGAATCAACTGTCACCTGAGGAAGTTTCCTTCTAACACATCTATCAGTTTCATGTACTTGTAAATGTAGATGGTTCTTATTTGTAACATAAATGGTCTCATTCTCTGCATATTGTTCTGAACTTCTCTGTAACAATAGTATTGTACAAGAATACCTCAGAGGTTTGGTAACTGTTTTGCATGTTGTTAGTTTTTACATGAGGAAGATAAGCATAAACACAATTAGGATTTATAAGAGAAAGGAGAGGAAAAGTAAAACTATAGACATTCTGACAATACTGGACTATTTTGATTACGTGTGTGTGTGTGTAAGTTTCTACACTGGCAGCTACTGAAGAGGGTGATCTGGTTAAGGATCTACCACTGAGCTACCTGGCTGATGTCCATGGAGAAAATTTCAGCAAGCCCCCACAATGAGTGCTGCTGGATCCAACCCAGAAGATCAGTTCCTTAAGAAATGTCCCAAGATACTCACTGGGCACTACGTTGAAAACAATCTCTACAACTTGTGTGTGGAGGTAGAAGGGAAAAACTAGGAGGGAAGAGGGAAGAGGTGACATTGTACAAAAAGAAACATATTCTACCTGACTTACATAACTGTAACCCCTCTGTACATCACTTTTATGATAACAAATTTTAAGAAGAAGAAACGTTCCAAGAAACTCACTGTAGAGACTGCCCTTCCTTCGTTTCCCACCATGTCCTCTGCTCCCTCTGTCCTAGCATTGTGACGCTTCCCACACTCACTGTTTTCTATATCTGCAGCCTCCCTCTAAAGTGTAAAGGATTTCATATTGCCTTCATTCACATCAACAGTGTCCAGCACACAGTAGGCAAGGAAATTGCCATTTCCTACTTGAATGAATGAGTCATATGCCAAAATATTATTGATGAAAACAATGCATACGTGATTTTTTTAATGGGACAGAAGAATTACATTTGAAGAATTACTTCAATTTTCCTACCATTGCCTATCCTGAACCCAAGTTTGGAAAGATGCTTAAGAGCATTTGATGAGGGACAAATGGAAATATGTAGAGGAAGCTCCATGTAAAGTGACACAGCAGGATAGGCATATCAAAGTCCAGATGAAATGAGGCTGGGAAATGGGCCAGATGTAACACAGATATGAAAATCCAGAGTTCAAGCTGTTCCCATGAAAGCAATATTTAAATCATGGGGAGAGAGATAGCCAAGCAACAGGAAAGAGCCAATCAAAAGCAGCCTGACCAAAGGCATAAACCCTACTCTCTCCATTGCTAAGGTCTTGGCTGGCTAAATCCCAACTGTGTCCCTTTTGTACTCACACACTAATAAACTTTTGTTTCTCCTATGTTCCTGTCTTAGTAAATTCGTGTGTGTGTGTCTGTGTGTCTGTGTGTGTCTGTGTCTATGTCTGCGTCTGTGCCTGTGTTTGTGTCTGTATGTGTTTGCATGTGTGCTGGTCTTGGGGCTTGAATTCAGGGCTTAGGTTCTGTCCCTGAGCTTTTTTGCACAAATCCAGTGCTCTATCACTTAAGTCACAGCTCCGCTTTCAGCTCTTTGGTGGTGTTTGGAGAAAAAAGTCTTATCAACTTTTGGGCCCTAGCTAGCTTGAACCTTGATCCTCATATCTCAGTTTTTTGAGCAGCTAGCATCACAGGTGTGATCCATCAGCTCCTGGCAGTAGATTCTTTTAGTGATCCTCAACCATGGCCCAATATCCACAGCAAAGTAGAAACAGAAGTAAGCGATATTGTAGAAAACTAGTCTGTTAGCCAGAGGACATGAATGACACAAATTGCTCTAGGATGTGATGTGGTGTCCAGTCACATAAGCACATATGTTTCCTAAGGAGCTCAGTAATTCAGCTTTGCATTTTCCTCATGATCTGATTTGCCTATCTCTTGGCAAACCTACTTTGGCTTTTACCTTCCCAGGTCTTGTCTGGCCTCTCACATGCCAAAGGTCAGAGCTGTTACAGTTGTTTTCACGATCAGATCTTTACTCCATCTTGTCTCTCCTTTCTTTCATCACTCACGAGGCATCCTTCCTCCAGTCACTTACCACCCATGGGTCTGGAGCTGCCCAGAGAGCAAGCCATTCCAGTGATCCTGGAGCTTAGCAAAGCTGCTCAGTAACCAGTCCCCCAGGGCTGCATTCTGCTGCCCCAGTGGACCAAGTGCCTGCCCTTCCGTGCCTTAAAATAGGATGTTGCTTTAAGATGGTCACAACAGGAATTCTTTCCTTCCTTCTTCCTTCCTTCCTCCCTTTCTTCCTTTCTCCTATTTCTTTTTGTTGACATCTCTCACTATATAGCCCAGGTGGAATTCTTGAGGTCAAGAGCCTCAGTCCCCACCCTACCCAACCCTCACCTCCCTACCCTGCCCTAAGTACTGAGATTACAGGCATGTACTAACACACCTGATATGGTCTTATTTTGTTTTGATTTTGGTTTTGTTTGCCAGTCGTGGGGCTTGAACTCGGAGTCTGGGCTCTGTCCCTGAGCCTCTCTGTGCTCAAGGCTAATGTTCTAGCATCTGAGCCACAGCACCACTTCAAGCTTTTTCTTTTTATGTGGTGCTGGGGAATGGGACGGAGGGCTTCGTGCATGCTAGACAAGCACTCTACTACTAGCCAAATTCCAGCCCCACCTGGTATGATTTTTTTTTTCATTTGTGGGGATTGAACTCTGGGCCTGCTCATTGTCCCTGAGCTCTTCAGCTCAGTGCTTCCACTCTACCCCTTGAGCCACAGCACCACTTCCACTTTTCTGGCAGCTAATTGGAGATAAGAGTCTCATGGACTTTAGTGCCTGGCTGGCTTTGAACCAAGATTCTCAGATCTCAGCCTCCTGAGTAGCTAAGATTACAGGTGTGAGCTACCATGACCGGCTTGGTATGACCTTAATCATAGTTGTTGTTGTTGTTGTTTAATTTTTTCCAAAAGTCTTTTTTTGTAATTATTTATTGTTTACTGATAGTATCTTTATGTGGTTTTCAAAGGAGCTTCAATTCAGGATGTCAGTAAGTACTGAGGAGCCTAGAAAATATCTATATATTTTCTATAAACCTATGTTAGCCATTTGTATTTTTATACTTGTATTCATTTGTATGTTTATACTTGTATTTCCTTAACTTGCCTTTCTGCTTCTGTATATTTGCTTGCTAAAACCCTGAGAAATGCAACTGCTGTCCTTGTGGCTAATCTACAACCACCCATTTGTCCTTGGTTCCCAGACTGAGCTACACTGTAGTAAGGAGTATACACACTCCAAGCCAGGAGCTAGAGATAGTAGCCATCTGGTACCAACAAGGTCGGACTTGCGAGGGCCAGCAAACTAGGGCAGATGTCAACCAATCACAAGTCCGTCACCATGGAGATCCCCCTAGACTCATATCTGGCCTAAAACCATCCCCCTAAAATGACAGCCAGCTAGACTGACCAATGATTAGTCACGACCCCTTTCCTGCTTTGTATTGCACCAATCATTTAATGGAATTATAGTATAAATTTCCCGCGTGGCGTATTGATTTGTTGCTATTACTTGCTGGGGCCTTCCCCCTACCAAAAAAATGTATAAAAGGGGCTGTAATCTTGTGCTCGGGGCCTCTGGTCTGCACTCGACTATCAGTGCACAGAGACCCGAGCTTGAGCTCGCCAATAAACGACTCATTGCAATTTGCATTGATCTTTGGTCTCTGGCTGTCAGGGGGAGCTTCAAGTTTCTGGGCACAATAGTACAATGCATCTTATCATGTCACCTCTTCCATTGTTTGCCTTTTTTCGTGTGTGCCAGTCCTGGAGCTTGAACTCAGGCCTCAGCACTGTCTTTGGGCTTTCTCAAGTCTAGTACTCTATCACTTGAGCCACACAGCACCACTTCTGGCTTTTTCTGAGTAGGTGATACCAAAGAATCGAACCCAGGGCTTTGTGCATGCTAGGCGAGCACTCTAGCTCTAGGCTACACTCCTGGCCCCTGTTGTCCCTGTTTAAAGTCTGGTAACAGTGTTTCTCAAAGTTTACTTCACCATACAGTGGATGAGCATTTTCAGGCTCATTCTAGTCGCTCTGAATCATGAGCTGTGGGGTGGTACCTAGAAACCTGCATACCAGGAGCCCACCAGGTGGTTCTGATGCTCCTTAGGTAGACAAGCTCTGGGCTAGGGGAAAGGCTGACATGTTCCTAGACAATGCCTCTGGGGGCAGCTCTCAGGGTCACACGAATGACCTTGTGCTTATTTAGCTGCATATGCGTAGAGATTCCTCAGAGAATCAGATCTGACAAGCCACCCACAACTCTGAAAAAACATGCTCACTGGTCAATTCTTATCTCCCAGATATGTTCTTACTTGGAACAATTGACCCTGCACTTACTTTCTACTCACTATTGTTTCTTTTCTTCCTGCCTTACAGACTGCTCCATCTTCATTTTCCTTTACTGATTTTGTTATCAATTTTCTGTCCCAAACTGGATCTCAGAATTGTAGAACCAATAACAAGGCCAAGTACCAGTAAGGCAGGTTTCCATTTTTAGCTTAAAAAAAAAAATAGGGGACCAGGAGTTTGGCCTGGTGGTAGAGTGCTTGCCTAGAATGCACAAAGACCCGGGTTTGATTCCTCGGAACCACATACATAGAAAAAAGGCCAGAAATGATGCTGTGGCTCAAGTAGTAGAGCTCTAACCTTGATAAGGCCCAAGGATTGCACTCAGGCCCTGAATTTAAGCCCAGGACTGGCAAAAAAAAAAATAGGAAAAGTGAGGAACAATGTTGAGCCAGGTATGAGTGGCTCAGTCCCATAATCCTACTTAGGAAGGTGAGATCTGAGGATTCTGGTTCAAAGCCAGACCAGGGAGGAAAGTCTAGGGGATTCGTATCTCCAAAAAACTATCAGAAAATCAGAAGTGGTACTATGGCTCCAAATGGTAGAGCACTAGTCTTGACAAAAGAGCTCAGGGGCAGGGCCCAGGAGATGAGTTCAAGCCCCATTACCAATTAAAAAGGGAAAAAAACTTGGAAAATTAACTTATCAATGAGGGGTGGGATAGGACAGAGGGAAGAAAATAAAAGGGAAGAACAAACACAGCTTTCCTAGGAATTTTCCAGCAATTGAAACACTACCTCATTTTGCTTCTCTTAGGATTCCTACAAACTGTTTCCATGAGCCAGCCTATAATCAGGAGACTAAGGTCTGATGATCAAGGTTCAAAGTCACCCTTGGCACTAAAGTCTGTGAGACTCCTATTTCCAATTAACCACCAGAAAGCTGGAAGTGAGGCTGTGGCTCCAGAGATAAGGTGGTAGTCTTGAGTTGAAGAGCTCTGGGACAGCACCCAGGCCCAGAGTTCAAGCCCCACAACCGATGCCTCCCCCTGCAACTGTTTCCATGGAGCTGGCAGGCCACTGGGGAGTGTGTTATTTACTACAGGGGATAGATGAAGCTACGTGTTGTCTGGGGATCACTCTGACAGGCATGTTAGATCCAGCCCCACTCAGTTAGCTCATCGGAGGAGAAACATCTGCCATCCAAGCATCCTGTCCTGCAAGACAAACAAGTTTGATCCAAGGGAGCCACTCAGCTAAGTCATCTACACAGTACATAAGGTAGCAAATCTACCTTTTTTCCCCCCAATCTGTAGTTTGTCCTAAGGCCCACTTTTCTAAGTGTTAATGATTCTAATTTAACTCCCCCAGAAGCATATATGAAACAAAGGTGTCACCCGGCCAGATCACCCAAAACTGACCTGCTCTTCACTCTTGTGACCTATTTAGATCACTAACTTGCTTTTTAGAACAAAGAGGCAGTCACAATTATTTTAGACCTGTCTTCCAAATGTTCCGACTTAAGACTTCCTATATATGAAATCAAAGAGCACCAGAAACTTAGAGAGAATTAGGGGATGATTCAGGAGGGCAGATAAACTTTCAAATTCTCCGTGTCTTGTCTCTTTTTTGCTTAAGTTCTTGGAAGATCAGCCTTACCACGGTCACGCCAGTTTAATTACATTCAATAAATGCCAGTGTCCTCTAGATGGCAGCAGACACCAGGAAATTCTAAGTGTTTTGTGCAGCTCAGAGTATGCAAAAAGTCATGTTTATTTCCTGAGGTGGCAGCTTCCCAGGTTTACCCTTGGTACTTGAAAAAGAAAAGCAGTAACTGGTACCTTCCTACCCACCCATCCCCAAGGTGCTGCATGTGTGCCAACTGGTTTATGATCTTTGGTTGGCATGAAAAGATAAGTGAGACAGGAACGAGCATGTCAGAGAGCAGGGCAAGGACTGATGATGTTCCCGACACCCAATCTGTGGAGTCATTTTAGAACTTGATGACCAGACAGGCTGGAGTTAGCAAGGAGAGAAGGATAAAAATATTCAGCCAAATGTTTCTTGAGCTTGCCATCTCTGCTTGATGCCTAAGCCTACAGCGTTTATCCAATTGATCATAACCGATACAACCAGCATTGAGAATAGCTGGTTTATATTAAATGACTGCATATGGTTCACAACCATTATAACATCTTATTTAACTAAATTTTTCAAAATAACCATTATTGGACAGGCATAGTAATCTACACCTGCCATTTCAGCCATTCAGGAGGAGATCAGAAGGATCAAAGTTTGAAGTCAGACAGGTAAAACGTTTGTGAGGCTGGGTGCCACAGGTTCACACCTGTAATCCTAGCTACTCAGGAGGCTGAGATCAGAGGATCGTAGTTCAAAGCCAGCATGTACACTAAAGTCCATGAGGCTCTTATCTCCAATTAACCACTAGAAAACTGGCAGTGGTGCTATGGCTCAAGGGTAGGGTGGTAGCCTTGAGCTGAAGAGCTCAGGGACAGCATCCAGGCCCAGGGTTCCAGCCCCACAAATGACCCTCCAAAAAATGAGAGTCCCTCCATCCTAATCAATAAGACAGACCTGCCAGTGGGTGGTACACCTGTGATTCTAGCTACTCAGAAACCGTAGTGGAAAGATTAAGGTCAGCCCCAGTCAAGTAAGGATACCTTACTTGAAAAGTAACTGAAGTAAAAATGGGGGTAGAGGTGAAGCCCGAGTCGTAGCGTGCCTTTGCAGTGTGTGAGGTGCCCAGATCTCAGCACTCCATGCAAGGCAGCCCTGACCCATGCAAATGCCACCATGGGCTAACTCCAGAGTGTACCTCAACTTTTGATTAATTTTACTTTTGGTGCTAGAGATTGAATCCAGTGTCTGAGATACAGTATTTTATTTTATTTTGTCTTGTTTCCTTCCTTCCTTCCACCCTTCCTCCCTTCTTCCCTTTCTTCCTTTCTCCTTCTCTCTTCCTCAGTCTTTCTTTCTTTCTTTCTTTCTTTCTTTCTTTCTTTCTTTCTTTCTTTCTTTCTTTCTTTCTGCTAGTCCTGGGGCATGAACTCAGAGCCTGGACTGTCTCTCTGAGCTTTTTTTTTTTTTTTGTGGGTCATGGGGCTTGCACTTGGCCTGGGCGCTGTCTACCACCCTACCCTTGAGCCAAGCCCCACTTCCCATTTTCTAGAGGTTAATTGGAGATAAGAGTCTCAGATCCTTTTGTGCTCAGGCTGGCTTTGAACCTTAATCCTCAGATCTCAACCTCCTGCGTAGCTAGGATTACAGGCGTGAGCCACCGTCTGTGCCAGCTTCTAAGCTTTTTTTTTCCCTTCAAAGCTAGCACTTTATTATTTAAGCCACAGCTCCCCTTCCAGCTCTTTTATGGTTATGTAGAGATAAGAATCACAGAAAGGCATGAGCCACTGGCACTCAGTTTTTCTTCTTTTTTGTATTAGACTTTGAAGAGAAGATGTCACAACTACAAATAACTGAACCTACACCATGTTCTTTCCCACCCATGCAGCTCCAAGCAGGTGATACAGCTGTCCAAAGAAATCAGCCAACAGGACAGTTAAAAATAGCCAGCTATCCTCCAGTAAGGGTATTGCATGATTAATTTACATGACCTCTATTTGCCTAGAAGAGTTGTCCTCAAATATTTTGCATATGTTCATTTAAGTTCAAAAGCCTTCACCTATTTTTTGAAGTTGAGCACTTTCTTTTTTGCCAATCCTGGGGACTGAACTCAGGGCCTGAGCCCTGAGTCACAGCACCACTTCTGGCTTTTCTATGTATGTGGTACCAAGGAATCAAACCTGGGTCTTCCTGCATGCTAGGCAAACACTCTTACCAAACTCCCGGCCCCAGCATTTAATATTTTTTAATGTTTAGATGGTTGAAAGTTTATTTATTCATAGGTTAATAGCCTCATAGCAAGAATGAATGAGGATTTACTATTCCTCTTCCCACTTGTATTTCCAGCACTAGAAAACTTTGTTCATATGTATATGTGGCTATGACAGTTGTTTTTACCAATACCATCACTCCTTTCGTGTGTGTGTGTGTGTGTGTGTGTGTGTGTGTGTGTGTGTGTGTGTGTGTCCTAGGTCTTGAACTCAGTGCCTCTCACCCTTTCTTAGTTTTTTCACTCAAGGCATTCTACCACTTGAGTCATGCCTCCAACCTGACATTTATAGAATAATTGCAGGTGAATCTCTCAGAATTTTCTGTCCTGACCTGCTAGGAACTCTGATCCTCAGGTTCCAGCCTTCGGAGTGACCAGGATTAAAGCTATGAGCCACCACACCTGCCACCATAAAGTTAAATGACAAAGATCACAGTAGTCAACTGTCCCCCCCAAAAATGTCTTAAGCCAGGTTCTGGTAGCTCACACCTGCAATCCTGCCTCCTTAGGAACTTAAGATCTGAGGATCAAATTTCAAGTTAGCCTGGGCAGGATTCTAATTCAAGAAGTCTTGGCCCCAAACTCCTAGTATGTAATTGCTTAACTGTACTTCACCAATCACACGAGCAAAGCCACCACCACGCTGTGTGTATTGTGGAGGACTGGTACAGGTAACGCACCCTCCAGAGTGGTCATATGAAAGATGAGTTAGGCATGCTGGGAGGGTAAGAATGGCACTCTAGCGAGGCACTAGAGGGTCAAAAAGCCCTGTGGTAGAGCCTGGTGAGTTCAAAGGACTGACCAAGAGTTGATGGGAGCTGGGCTAGGAGTGAGGAAACCTGAAGGCTGAGAAATATGGATCAGATGTTGAAAAAGAATCACGGCCTAAAATGAACACTAGGGTATGGAAATGAGAGGTTTACCTTTGTGACTGCACTTAATGTACTATGTTATTTCCCCCTTGTAGTTAATCTCATGTGGTTACTGTATCTGACTTTGTTTCCTGGTATATTGTATATACGTTTATTTGTTTCTTTGAAATAGGTAAGGGAAGGGGGGAAAACAAGATGGTTGGGAGGGGATGAGGAGTGGGAAACGGGGACAAAAACAAAAGGTATCAATGTGCGAGAAGCAATGCACCCACTCCCTGACAAATATAACTGTAATCCCTCTGTACATTACCCCAATAATAAAATAAAAATATAAGAGAGAATACAAAAATTAAAATACATAAATTAATTCATTTGCAAACAGCAAAACAAAACAAAAAAGAATCACAGCCTAGATGGATGGTGTTTACAGAATGACTTGTCACTACAGGCTGGGCCTTGCTGACCCTCTGGGACCCACAGATAATAACAACCCAAGTCAGACTAGCCAAGGTCAAAGTCACCTCCATTGTCCAACTTGGAAGTACTAGATAACACACCATCCTGGTCCTGAAAGTTAATAACACACAACCCCATTTTCCAGGTGTGATGTGATGCCACCTAGAACATGCATCTAATTGTGATAGCACTGTTTAGAAGGATGAGGTAGAAGGAAAGATGATGAATAATTCCAAAACACATTGCTACTGGCTATGATGAACAAAGCATAAGGAATCTTATTGATCAACAGAGAGTTATGGGGGAAGGGGAAGAAGAGGAGAAAACTGTAAGAAAGGGTAACTCTGAGCAGAATTACATATGCCAGTATACCATGGTGAAACCTTCTGGTACAACTAATACATACTAAATTTTAAAAAAAGAATGAAAGGTAAGTGAAACCGGTACCCTCCCCCCCATTTGGGGGAGGAGGTAGCAGTGAGAGAGGGGTGGCTAATGAAGATGGAGGGAGAGGATGAATATTAAAAAAACGTTCCTTTGCATGTATGAAAATAGAACAATAACAGGTGTTGAAATTGTCCTCACAGCGCCCCTTTGTAGGCTCTGGCCACCCTTACCCTCCTCCCCCCGCACTGGTGGGGAATGTCTAGTCCAAGGCCCTTTTATGGTCCGTGAAATTATTGGGTCTGGGTCTGGGCCTGCCAAAGCAACTGCAGGTGGAAGTTGAAATTCAATAAATCCAGGAACTCTTTGCAAAGGGAAATCGGATCCGTCTAGACCATCAAATGATGTTATAAATATCCAAATGGCCCTTGGCAGTAAAAAGGTCTCCTATTCCTACTACTACATAAATAAACCTGCCCATCCCTCATACAGCAAGCACAGTACCACACAGCTATGCTCAGTTGCCTGCCATGTCTCTCAGTCCTAATACATTTCTCACCAAGTGAAAAACCTTTGACAGAGGGATGGTGAGCAAGACTAGGGACGGTGGAGTGGGCAGTGGGCCTTTGGGGCGAATTGAAGAAATATTCAATCCAGCTGGGCATGTGTATCTCATGACTATAATCATACCTACTCAGATGGCCGAAATCTAAAGATCATAGTTCAAAGCTAGCCTGGACAAGAAAATCCAAGAGGCTCTTATTGTCTACTAACCACCACAAAAGCTCACTAACTGTGAGCACAAAAATTCAAGGACAGCACCCAAGCCCTTAGTCAAAACCCCAGAATTGGCACAAAAAAAATATTAAATCTACATTTTTCTGATCAAGAGCTAGTATTCTACTTCATAATACAAAGCTACATGGGAGGAGAAAAAAAGCATTTTTCCCCCTACAGAAAGAGAAGGCTAGGCAAAGGGGTCAGTGCTACAGTATTTGCATCCCCAGTGCCACAACTGACTGGACAAATGAATGAATATGAGAGAGAATGAAAGATTGCCTATCGAATGGGAAAACAGACAGCAAGAGACAGGCTCACAAGATATGGATGAACTACTGTCTCTAGTTGTTTCATTGCTCTGGATAGCAGGAACTGGCCTGCTCCCAGCCATACAGAGACAAGCCAACATGCTCAGAAGCAGATATATAAAGATGAAAACTAAAGCCTTGGGTGTGGATGAGATTCCCCTGGAAAACAACAGAGGAAGAAGAAAATGCCATCATTTCCAAGTCAATTGGCAGAGGCTAAACCTGCAAAAGAGATTTTAGGGAGAAATAGAAGGTAGGGGTCTAAGGGGAGGTAACCCCTTCTCCAAATGATAAGTCACTGAAGGCACTTTTACCTTCAAGTGCTGGGCCAGGAGCATGTCCTAGTGGTACGGTGCTTGCCCAGCATGAACAAAGCCCTGGGTTCGATTCCCTGCTACCACATACACAGAAAAAGTCAAAAGTGGTGCTGTGGTTCAAGTGGTAGAGCACTAGCCTTGAGAGAGCTCAAAGGTAGAGCTCAGGCCCTGAGTCCAAGCTCCAGGACTGGCAAAAAAAAAAAAAAGAAGGAAGGAAGGAAGGAAGGAAGGAAGGAAAGAAGGAAGGAAGGAAGGAAGGAAAAAAGAAAAGTGCTTCCCAAAGGGGTTAATGGTGAGCCGTGTCACTGAGCTGTCAAGTGATGCAAGAAATGAAATTTAGCATCACTAGGGTCCCTGGAAGCTGGGTCAACAGTGGAATCAGTAAATGTATTATGCACAATGGTTATCTATGTGTTAGCTAATGAGAGGTTAGAGTGGATTTTACACTATCACAATTAGGGAATCAAGAAATGAAAACTCATACATTCTCTGCTCCCATGAAAGGTATGCATGGGACCATTCAGTCCTATGTTTTAGAAAACACATCAGCCATCATTGCTTTCTTACATGCCAGCAACCTCTTCAGACCTATAGGAAGATGAGTTCAGGTGTGGCTCCTCCTGTGGGGGGAGGGTCAGCAAACCAAGAGTAAGCTCTCTGGACCAAAGGCATTGCTTCCAGACAGTGCCACTGAATGCACTGTGAAATTCTATATAGTACCAAGGCTGAGACAGCTCTGAGGTAGAGAACTCTTATGTGAAACCTTGGGCATGATATATATATCATATATATAATCAAATAAAAGGAAATAAAAGAAAAAAGAAAGGAAAGACTAAAAATTAAAAGTCTCTATAGTATCCAATAAACTGAGACTAGCTTGCTGTAACTATATTTCCGTAGACTCCAGACTCTTCTTCTCACTTCATTTCTTCATCATTCTCTGTGGTTTTTAGAGAGAATGAAGAAACAGGATACGGTCTCAAAGTGAAGACTCTTAGGAAATAAGCCATAATGTTGTTACCAAATAAGCTGAGTTTACAGATAACATTTTTAAATGTGATTCCTAATACATACACAAAAATAGTACATGTAGAGTAGAATATAAATACCAGATTTCAAAATGGTAGCACATTTTGTGATAAAGATGAGAGACAGAGAGAAAAGGATGAAGGAAATCAAACAAAAACAGAGGAAGGATTTCCCCTGCTTGCAGAATAAAATAACAAAAAAAATTATGGCTAAGACACACATGAATTATAGCACCTGCTGGGAGAGATGTAAAAATCAGAACAAAGAAGATGCTACATCCCATTCCCTGTGTGTGAAATTTCTCACTTAAAAAGAACTTGAGCTTTTCCAAAGACCTGACTTGGTCTGCAATCACTGTCCCACAACAGAGAGTTATTTCCTTCCTTCATTTATTATTGCACTCAATAAAGGCTGTTTATAGCAATGTAAAAAGGGGGATGTGGGAGACTCCAAAGCTACATAAAAGGTACCATATAGAAATGAACAGTAACTTAAATTTCTGGCTAGGACTCAACAGTAACAGTAAGCACAACACAGAACATCCATGTTGTGAAAGGCATAGGAGAAATAAGCCTTCAGTTTGACCAGGGAACAAATCTGTTGCTTAAAAGCTAAAGATAACGCTTTGCCTCCAAAACTTAAAAAAAAAAAAAAAAAGTCCATCAAGCTGCACAGTGGCTCACACCTGAAATCCTAGCTACTTAGGAGGCTGAGATCTGAGGATCATGGTTCTAAGCCAGCCCAGGCACTAAAGATCCAGAGACTCTTATCTTCAATTAACCACCAGAAAATGGGAAGTGGGGCTGTGGCTCAAGCATAGAGCAATAGCCTTGAGCTGAAGAGCTCAGGGAAAACACACCAGGCCCAGGCCCAGGGGTAGGATGGTAGCCTTGAGCTAAAGAGTTCAGGGACAGTGCCCAAGCCCAAAGTTCAAGCTCCATGACCCACAAAAAAGTTCATCCAGAAGAGAAAGGGAAATATGAGAATCTTAAATAAAATAATTACATAAAAGTCTCCCAAGCCTGACAAAATATATGAGGGACAATTACAATTTAGGGCACATAGTTGTTTACAAGGAGGTTGCCACTTCAAGTATGAATACAATGTATCTTGATCAATGTATGTCACCCCATTCAACATTTGTATATACCTCTTCCCCACTCTTCTTGATTCTGTAGCAGACACATTGGATTCTTGACTGTGTCCCCTCCCCCTCTTCATTTGTCTATTCTTTTCTACTTTTTGTATTTTGCCAAATGATAACTTTGCCTTTCTAAGGAATTACACAATTTGAGTTCTCCCCTGAATCTACTGTATGTCAGTTAATATATTTGCATGCCACCCAAAATATTTATTCATTAGTTTATAAGCCAGATCTAGCTTTCATATGTAAGGGCCCTTGGTGCAAATGTCAGCATCCTCAAGTGTTCTTCATGCTGTGCCTGTATGCCTTGTTCCTTGACGTCCCGTCCAGAAAGCAGTTCTCTCATGAACTACCTTCTCCCTCCAAGTCTGCTAAAACACAGTACCATCACAGTGTGTCTAGAAAAAATGTCTCCTATTTTCTGAAACATTGGTAGTATCTCACTGTGCATTCTACTCCCAAGGAAGATTTTCTATTTCTTTTGTGCGCATGCATATATCAGTACTGGGACTTAAACTCAAGACCTAGGCTCTGTCTTTTAGTATTTTTTTTTTGCTTAAGGCTGGAACCAGAACCCCATTGAAACTTTCTTGGTAAAGAAAGATTTTTCTATGCAATCAATGAACAATCATTTGCCTTGGTAAGACAAAGAACCTACTTATGAAATAAACTATCCAAAGTGCTGATTAGCTTAGTGTTTTGCTGATTTTCTAGCATGCTACATTCAAGATATACAAGCACTTTACCACTGGGTAAGCAGGAAAACAACTCCTTCCATCACAGTAAACTGAGAAGAGGGCTTTTTATAAACATTAGGCAATGAAAATAGATTGGCCTTTGTGGTTATACCTTTGACCTTTCCTGAGTTTACTTGACTGGCAGTGACATACTTCCGGCCAGTTCTCTCCTAAATTGTGTTGTTCTTCTCATCAAACTGAGAATCTAAATACAGTTATACTGATACATTATTTCTCATTTCTTTTTAGAGTGTGCTATGGTAATAACCTGCATAAAAGATACTTTGAGCGATTAATCAAAATACCTTTCTTTTTCAAATACAGCATCATATTACTGTATAAATGAGATAACTGTATTACTTTTTGTGTGTTTGCTCATCATGGGGCTTGAACTCAGAGCCTAAGCATTATCCCTAGGTTTTTCTTTCCCCTACTCAAAGTTAGTGCTTTACCACTTTAGCTACAGATTCACTTCTGGCTTCTTTTGTTGGTTATAAGACATAAAAAGGGAGTTGTCTTTTCTTTTCAAAGAAACAGACTCATTACTCATTTCTCAACATTATTCATTTAAAACACCTTTGGCTAAGATTATTTTTGTTTCCCTGTACCTGCCTGGGAAGTGGCTAATGGTAAAAGGAATGCAATCTTTTGTGTGTGTGTGTGTGTGTGTGTGTGTGTGTGTGTGTGTGGCACTGGGGATTGAACCCAGGGCATCACATATATTATGCAAGTGCAATACCACTGAGTTATGAACTCAACCCTGTAGATGTTTCTAAGAACAAGATATATTTCTATTACTGTATCTAAGTAGTGTAACCAGTTTTCTAACTACCATCCAGAGACAGAACACTGTCTCGAAGACAGTGGGAAAGGTAGAAAATTGAAATAGGCAATCCTCACATACCCTGATACAATAAACCACACCAGGAAAGAACACAGAGGCCTCAGGGGAGGGAGGGCAAGGCAGGCGAAGGCTTCCTAAAGGTAAAGCCCTAAGGAAACTAGGTCATGGGAGAGCCAGAATAGCTCATCAAGCAAGAAAATAAACTCACTGTGACACAGTCATCTGTAAAGCTGGCAGCCCTAATTTGAGTTATAAAGTCTTTACTGCTAGCTAGCATGGGACTTGACATCAGTGAGCTCAGCTACAGGGTTTACCGGGTAGATCCACATCTTTCTCCTTGCTGTCTTATGTGACTTTAAACAAGTTGTCTAGCATTGGGAACTCAGCTTCCTTCTCTTTCAATCAGTGGTGATTTGGCTCTAGACCTTGAATTCAATCCCCAGTAAGAAATAAAAGTGTGTGGGGTGGGGGAGGGGGAAGAGAATAATATTTGGGGAAACTGAGTAAAATCATATACCTGCCAGGGCTGACTTTGAACCTCAATCCTCAGATCTCAGCCTCCTGAGTAGTTAGGATTATAGAAGTAAGCCACCAGCCTGACTTTTTTTTTTTTTAATGCTTCCTAGCTTCCCTTTGCTCTGCAACTCCTTCCTGGGGAGGCAGTGAATTAATTGATTAGTAAACTTGGGAAGGATATCTGTGAGCTTGGATCCTGTTGGTCTGTCCATCCTGAGAGGAGAGAATATGCAGCAAGCACAACCTCTCCATCCTGTGGGCTTCAGAGAGAAAGTTGGCACACTGCTACATTACTATGTCAACAAGTTGCATTCCTCCACAGGACTTGTGTGCAGGCATGTTTGCTTAGATTCCTGTATGCCACAGATTCACAGCCAAGCAGTCTGAGGAGCTTTGTTTTTGTTTTGTTTTGTTTTTTTCTGTTTGTTTATCAGAACATCACATAAGTTTATTTCAGACATAAGAGCAATGTTAAAATTGACAAGTTTAACTATACCAAGTAAACTTAGCCATTTAAGTATTTTTTAAGTTATTTCCTCCAAAAACAGAGGGAGCTTTTCTTTTCTACCACCACACACTGTAGTTTCCCAATAATTTTATTTAGAGGACTTTAATTGATGAGTAAAAACTGCTTTAGGGGCCAGGAGTTTGGCCTAGTGGTAGAGTCCTTGCCTAGCATGTACAAAGACCCGGGTTCGATTCCTCAGTAACACATACATAGAAAAAAGCCAGAAGTGGTGCTGAGGCTACAACTCTAGCCTTGAGAAAGTCCAAGGACAGTGCTCAGGCCCTGAGCTCAAGCCCAGGACTGGCAAACAAACAAACGAACAAAAAGAGTTATCAATTTGTCAGAGATTCCCTATATGCCAGAAAAACGGTCTGGCACAAACCAGAATTGTCGATACAGAAGAGCACAGGGATATTTGCATTATTAACACTTTATACTTCTAACCTTTCTCCAAGGATAAAAGCAACTAGTTTAACCATTCCTCTTATTCCAAATTCTTAAACTCAATATTATAGACATAAGAGTAAAGCAAATCTGGGATTCGCTCCAACAGAAATGCAACAGCACAGCCATGTTATTCTTAAAAAACACTGTTTAGATATTTTTTTCTTTATAATCAAGCACTCAGTAGCCACACTTTTAACAGCCCACATTAGGTGACAATAAATGCATTTGGTTGTGCAACAAGTCTGTCTAAGCTTTATTTAGGGATTTTTCAATATGTCCAAGAGTTACTGACCTATAATGACATCAACTTTTAAGGTTAGACTACTGAAACAAAAATTATAAAAAAAAATTCAATCACAATGAAATTTCTTCAGGTTAAAGGCTGTACCTCTTGTGGGCATATTAAAAAAATTAATCTCACCAGCCTACACTTCAAAAGTTAGTGCCTCTAGGAACCATCAGCAGCAAGAAAAATAAACTGCAATAAATAAAAAGCAATTTAATCAAATACTTAGAGAAAAATATAACAATACCTACCCTAAACTGTCCCACCCACTAGAGAGGTTAAAAAAAAATGTTTTAAAAACCTAAGTAAGCCAAGTGAGGTGGCTCACACCTGTAATCCTAGCTACTCAGGAGGCTGAGATCTGAGGATCAAGGTTCAAAGCCAGCCCAGGCACAAAAGGACCTGAGACTCCAATTAACCCCTAGAAAAACAGAAAGTGGGGCTTGGCTCAAGGGGTAGGTGGTAGCTTTGAGCTGAAGAGCTCAGGGACAATGCCCAGGCCAGGTTCAAGCCTCAAGACCACCACCAACAACAACAAAAAACAAAAAACCCTAAGTAAGTTTATTATCTCTGACAAGGATTACAACTGGTCCAACTCCTGAGAGTGCTCAGAAGGACTAAAGATGGAATGAAGGCAACATCTAGGGATTAGCATCCCCCCAAATGAACTTTTTTTTTTTTTGCCAGTCCTGGGGTTTGAACTCATGGCCTGAGAACTGTCCTTGGGATTTCTGAAGGTTAGAGCTCTACCACTTGAGCCTCAGCACTACTTTTAGCTTTTTTTCTATGTATGTGGAACCGAGGAATCGAACCCCGGTCTTTGTGCATGCTACGCAAGCACTCTACCACTAGGCCAAATTCCCAGCCCCACCAAGTCAAGTCTTTACAAACCCAAAGTACCCAAAATACACTATATTTGTCTATGAATTCACAAATAAGATGTTGTTACTGCTTCATTTTATCTTTTGAGATCAACAATATTTGTAGGCTCTACCCTTCAAAATGAAAGCAGAACATAAAATCAGCTAACAATTTTCAAGTCATCTGATACTCAAATTTTGAGGACAGTATATCTTATTAACTGAAACAAAACAGATCTACCTTCTTCCTTCACCAACAATAAGAGAACTGAACCAATCCAAAGGTGATTTAAAAAAAAAAGTCTGTGAAAGTATTCAACTTTTAGAAGAAAGAAAAGCAAGAAAAACAAGAATGAGGGAGAAACTTAAGAAGGGGGGAATCAATGGGCCTCTTTCATTTGGCGACAAGCAAGTGCAAGAAAGTCCATATAAAGTTTGTTTAGTTGTCTTGTGCATATCTGCGTTCTGAAGAGAGGGGACTTGGAGGTTTTTTCTGAAGCCTGTGAGCATCTGCACACTCTATCCTCTTATAGTTCTTCTTTGTCTCAGTAATCTCAAAGCCAAACTTCCTGATTCATTACAGATCTGGACACACAGCTAGATATTGTCGAAAGGGCTGCCTTTTTCACAGATGTTTAAGACATGATTTAACATTTTTGTTCCTATTCCTAGTCTTTGGTAAGGTCAAGACATACTAGTGTCATGGTGTAAAGTCTCTTCTGATTCTGTGAATGATCCACGCTTCAGCATGCTGCACTGACAGCTCTATCATTGAAAAGGGCAAGTTTTGCTAGCTCACCAACCTCCACCACATCCCTGTAGAACTTGTCCTTGTAGCTGACCGGGAAGATGACTGGGTTCAGAATCTTCAACTGTTTAGTATTGTGTGGTATCACATCTCCCAGAATAATGGGCCTTTTCATCTTTCCTGCCTGTTGCACTCTCCACACCATCGTCCTCACCACCCAAGCCCTCACAATGGGCCATTAAACCCCACCAGCTTCTCTACCCTTGCACACCCAGGGCACTCAGTTTCCGCCTGCCATCCCTGCCAGCCAGACCTGCCTGGAGCTTTGTTTTGAATAGAAATGCAATCATCTTTATCTGTACATCTCAGTGCATTTTCTAATCAATATTCGTTATATGCTGACTGACCCTTTCAGTCTTATTTCTTCAGCCTAGAGCCTTTCTCCCACAGGTCCATGGTCCTTTCTGTTTTCTGTGACATGAGAGGAGACTCTGAATTTATCCTTTCATCCCTTCTTCACAGATTAAACCTTTGGGCCCCCTCCTCATTGTCTTTTTTCTGGACACAATCTTTGAGCCCACAGAGAAAGCTAGAGGTCACTCATTTATTAAGCTATTATTTATTAAAAGCTAAGTGCTATTCTGCAGACCAATTCATCTGACTTTCATACCTTGGCCCTTCACATGCTCCTGATTTGTGTTCTCTCTTATGAATGAATCTGTGTACTGTAGTTCAGACAGGTGATAACATTTGCCTCTAAAGTTCATTACAAAAAAAAGGGGGGGATGGAGGGAGGGAAATGGGGACCAAAACATGAGAAAGGGTATAAATATTTGTGAAGTAATGCACCTTCTATCTGGTGAATATAATGTAACCCTTCTATTAATTACAATAAAAAATATATGGAAAAAAGTAAACTATGTCCATTTCAGAAAGCCTGTCTCTCATTTCCTGTATATTTTACAACTGTATTTAGGTTCTTCTATTTCTCTGACTTCAACTGTATTCTTTTTTCCTATCTTTCCTTTTTCTTTTTATTGGCTCTGTCTGGAGATTACAACAAAGCAGAACAAAATACTAAGTTTAAAAGGGACTTTGAGAGCATAAGCTTCTGTAAAAACAAAAGTAGAGTGTTATATTCGTTTATGTCACTACAGAATAAAAGACACAGAAAATACACAAGAGTGAAGTCAGTCATGGTAGAACATACCTGTAATCCCAACAGTACAGAAGCCAATTCAAGAGCACTTCCAGTTACTGCTTTTGAGACTTAGCAAGACTATATCTCTAAAATAACAAACAAGCCGGGAGCGGTGGCTCACACCTGTAATCCTAGCTACTCAGGAGGTTGAGATCTGAGGATCAAGGTTCAACGCCAGCCTGGGCACAAAAGGACCTGAGATTCTTATCTCCAATTAACCACTAGAAAACGGGAAGTGGGGCTTGGCTCAAGGGTAGGGTGGTAGTCATGAGCTAAAGTGCTCAGGGACAGTGCCCAGGCCCAGTGGTAGGGTGGTAGCCTTGAGCTGAAGAGCTGAAGGACAGTACCCAGGCTGAGCTCAAGCCCCATGACCCACAATAAATAAATAAAAATTAATTAATTAACAAACAAGCCAGGCATCAACAGCTAATGCCTTTTGGCTACTCAGGAAGCTGAGATCTGAGGTTGGTATCTGAGACTTTAATCTCCACTAAAAACTACCAAAAAAAATCTGGAAGTGGAGCTGTGGTTCAAGTAGTAGAGTGCTAGTTTTCATTGAGCAAAAAGCAGCTTAGGCTCTGAGCTCAAGTTGCAGGGTAGGCAGAAAAAACTCCCAAAACACAAAACCAGAAAACACTGAAGAGTATAAAAGTTACATAAGGCAGTCCCAACCATTTCAGATCCATATATCAGTATCACAGGAAAAGAACTTATATCCTATCCTTTCAGAAAACATACACACGCTCTTGACTGCAAATGTATTCACTTTCTAAGAACTTTACAGATAGCACAGTTAGGTGACTTTGCTTTTTTTTTTTTTTAAAGCCACCCACCAGGAAACAAGGAGGTGGGAAATAACGAAGTTCAACAAGAAATGTAGTTACTTCTGTAACTGTAACCCTCTGTACATCATCCCTTATCCCCCCCACCAAAACAAAAGCCACCTGCCATATTGCTTGTAAAGGGTAGAGACAAGCCCTATTACATCATGATTCTATACTTACAGTTCTTCATTTAATTTCACATGAAATTTCCAAAATGAAGACCAGTCGCTACACACATCTTAATGAAATCAAGCACTACTAAAGAAATGTGTGTCCTCAGTCTATTTTACACTTTAGGTTTAGTTGAAAGTGTCACTTGGGGGTAGGACCTCTGGAAGTGATCAGTTTGGATGCTCTGAAGAGGAGCAATCAACTGGAGGGCCACAGAGAGACTGAGACTGGAAGGGGCTGTGGAATGGGACAGGCCCAAGGCAGGCATACATATAATCTTTTTTTCACAACATGACTCTTAATATTTCCACTGAGCAGTGCTTGGGCAGTCCTTCAGGATTAACACCTTGAAATCATCCTCCATTCTCTTCTCCCCAGGAGTAAATTCTATAGGCAGCAGCTTCAAAAGACACGCAGGATGCACTACCTTCTCACCACTCCACAGCTATATGGTCCCTTCACGTGCTCAGGTCCACAATACACACTTCTTTTTCTTTCTAAATGGGCTTCTTGCCCCTTCCTTGACACACCTTCTACTCTGTCCAATTGTTCCTCATAGACTTGAGAGGAATTGTTTTAAATCCAAAATCTAACAGCTTTCTTCTCCCCAGAGTCAAAGTCCAGATCCTGTAATGTCCAAAACCTTACAAGACTTGACCACCCAGCCTGTCTCATCTTTTACCCATCTCGTCACCCGCCACAGTGGCCTTCTTCAATTCACTATGGAGGCCAGGCCACAGGGGCCTGTGCACTTCCTATACCTGCATATACCCTCTATGCTGGCATCTGCTTTCTCCTAGTTCTGCTGATCATTGTATTTAGAATTACAAATCACTCTTTCTCCCTTTTTTCCCCATACTTCCCTGCTTTACTTCTTACAACTTATTATTCTCTACTGTGCTTATCTGTCTCTCACCACTAATGAAACACAGGGACTCCTTGAGGGCATTGGCTGCCGGTTGCTACAGCCTCTGTCCCGATACGTCTGTAGGCGCTGTGGGTTCTCCAACTCAGTTTTGGATCACTGGCATCTAACCATTTTCAGGAATCTACTGTTTTGTGTTTAACCTATCAACCTTCTTTGACCTACCTGCAATTCCACAAACTTCCCTACACTCCAATAATTTAACCTAGACCCTTCCATCCAATCTATTATGACTATTTAAGGTACTTCAACTAGCCTGAAAAAAAAATGGAGAGGTTCCTTTTCCCTCAGGTATTAAAGCTTCTTAGGCTTCTACACTATCCTGCCTATCTGGCCTCAGATGCACCCAAGCTTAGTCTCAGACAATCTTTAGGTCTGGCCAGGTACAATTGGACATTGTATTAGGAAAATAGAGGAGAAAGGAAGGAAACAGGCTGGACATGATCTTCCATAGGGGAGGAGTGTTGATTGAAGAACAGCGGGAAGGGGGAGGGCAGGTGGGGAACCTTCCTATGGAACTGGAGGTTGTGCAAGGGATTGGACTGGTTAGGTTTTTTATGGGGGTCTGAGCAAGGAGACATGTTGAGTTAGAAACAGGGGAGGTGACTGCAGAGGTAGGCAGAGAACTAGGTAAGTATAATGACAACTGATTCCTTTATCCAGGGTCTTTTCAATGTTCAAACAGCTCTACGTCTGTTTTGCCGGTTTGGCCTTCTCAGGGTCCAGTTCTCAGTCTTGTAACCTCTTATTCCTTTCCTGGTCTCACAGCTGGGCCTCACAGTTCCCTAGACGGTAGGCCACTATGGAATGTCTACAGTTAGGCTGGGGAGTATTGCCCTCTCTGTGTCAAGTATGTCTGTGCCTATCTGGGGTTTTGCCTGACATGGTATGCACGGGGGTGGGGGGAAATAGGGTAGGGGTCTATCCTTCGGTGATACTAGTGGCACTTGCACTGCCTATTGGGTGGAGACTGCGCATACCTCACCCATTCGTGTAACTGTGTCACCTGCAGCAAGATGTGCCCCGATCCTTCCGCAGAAAGTGAACTCCTGTGGGACAGTCTGTCAGAGCTTGGGCCAGGCCCCTTAGTTTAGACTCTGGGAAAATGAAGTTTCAAAAACCTTGTGGCACACCTAAATAGGAATCAAAACGAGCCTGCAATCCGAGTCACTGAGAACTGAAATCTGAGGATGGAGGTCCAAAGCCACCAGCAAAACTCCAGAAGTGGAGTTGTGGCTCCAGGGGTCGGCACCAGCTTTGAGGGGAAGAAAAAGGGGGGGGGGGTGAGGCAAGAAAGGGCTCAAGGTGTTGAGTTCAAGCCCCAGTACCGGCACACACAAAATAATAATGATGACAGTAATAATCATAACAACAACAATAACAAAAACAAAGCACACTGTCACAGACGAGGCCCCGGAGCCAGGTTGTTGCCTCCCACCATGCACTTTTCCTACAAAATGATCCCATTAAGCAGCTCGACCTAACTCAGGAGCCCCGGGATGGTAATATTCCTCCGGGATGCCGGACAGGCCCTGGGGTCGAGGACAGCCCCTGACTCCATTGGCAGCCGCCGCCTCCTCCCCGCCCCCGGGGCAGAACAGCCCACCGTACAACTCCACGGTGACCACACTCTCGCGACACTTTAGTGGACGCCCCCCCCCCCCCCCCCCCCCCCCCCCGCGAGCCGGAAGTGGGGCAAGAGACACAGTTCACGTCCCCTAGGGCGCGAGCGAGCGCCGCCCGGAGAGTTCCGGGCCTACTTCCGGGACCCGCACTGGGCGGGGCCTCGAGGGTGTTCCCTGGCTGTCACTCATCCGCCGCCGGGACGGTCGGCCCGCCCTTTGCCCTTCACGGCCGTGTCCCACCCGCCCTCCCCCGGCCCTTGCTGGAGCGGCGGCCAGCCAGCCGTGGTTCGCCTCCTTCGGGCCCAGCGCTGCGGCCTCGGAGCTGAGGGGCCCGGTCCCCGTGCCGCGTCCCGCCGTAAGTGCCGGGAATGCCTCTGGCTATGTATAGCTCGTCCAGGGCGCCCCACGTCCGTCCCCGGGCAACAGCTGCCTCCCCGCGCCCGCCGCTCCCCGCGGGCGGCGTACACCCGAATTTGGGAACGGGGCGACCTCCCACCTGTTATCCTCCGTAAGCAGAAATGCCACTTGGAGACGGCAGCGCCATTTGGCTTGGGACCGGGGAATTTTCCCATCCCCGGCTCCAGGCTTTCCCGAATGCCTTGCTTTTCTCCGAGAATGCTTTAGCCTCTTGACGGGCGGTTCTGCCTTGAGTATAAGAATCGACAGTTCTATACACAGCTATCTGAATGCGTATACATGTATATTTTTGTGTGTGTGTGTTTCATCCTTCTTTATTGGGTTCCAAGTGGAGGGAAACGACTATTCATTTTCCTTCTCGGATCTTATTTTTTAAGTCATTCTTTGTCATTGCTCTGTTAGGTTAAAAAACAAAAACAAAAGCCTGTCTTGAACATGTAAGTGCCTCTCAGTCAGCCCTGGAAAATTGAGCTTAAACATTCTTTTCTTTTCTTCTGCAATTTTTGTTGTTGTTGTTGTTTCACAGGGGTAAGTCATTCGATTCTGAAGTTCTGTTAATTCTCCAGAAAGAGTTCAAGCCTTCCAGAAGCCAAAATGGGACACAGTAAACAGATTCGCATTTTAATACTGAACGACATGGAAAAGCTGGAGAAGACGCTCTTCAGGCTTGAGCAAGGTCAGTAGCAAGTTCTTCACTCATTTGTGTCTTAATTTTTTTTTTAATCCTGTGATAGGCAGTTATATTTTTTTATTTGACACTGGGATAATAAGGGTATGTGCCTAAGGTGAGTGAGGTCCTGAATTAAGCCCCCAAACCATTACCAAAAACAAACAAAAACCATTTTGTAAAAAGTTAGATAAAAGCTCCTAGGAGCCGGCAAGGCGGCTCCTGTAATCCTAGCTACTCAGGAGGCTGAGATCTGATGATCAAGGTTTAAAGCCACCCCAGGCACAAAAGGACCTGAGACTCCAATTAACCTCAAGAAAAAGGGAAGTGGGGCTCGGCTCAAGGGTAGGGTGGTAGCCTTGCGCTGAAGAGTTCAGGGACAGTGCCCAGGCTGAGTTCAAGCCCCATGACCCACAAAAAAAAAGTTCCTAGAATCTGGAATCAGGAGTTTGGTATAGTGGTAGAGTGCTTATTCCTGGGTACCACTTACATAAAAAAGGCCAGAAGTGGTGCTGTGGCTCAAATGGTAGAGTGCTAGCCTTGAGCAAAAAGCCCAAGGACAGTGCTAAAAGTTCCTAGGATCTTTCTGAAACTTGATCTGTGCCAAGACAGTCCTGTGTTCCACAGTATTATTAATGAAGACTGATTTTAGTTAAAAAATAGTTTCTATCTGTTATGTTAGAACAAGGATAAATTATAATTCATTTTTCTTTGAGTGCTAACTACCTCTGAAGATAGAACCTGCCCTGGGTACTGGTGGCTCAAGCCTGTAATTCTAGCTACTTAGTAGGCTGAGATCGGAAACCATAGTTCAAAGCCAGCCAAAGCAGGAACATCTATGAGACTCATGTCCAGTTAACCACGAAAAAGCCACAAATAGAACTGTCACTCAAGTGACAAAGTCCTAGTTTTTTTTTTTTCTATGTATGTGGTACCGAGGAATCGAACCCAAGTCTTAGTGCATGCTAGGCAAGCACTCTACCACTAGGCCAAACTCCCGGCCCCTAAAGTCCTAGTTTTGAGTGAAAAAGCCAAGAGACAGTGCATAGATCCTGAGTTCAAGACCCAGTGACTACACACACACACATACACACACACACACAGAAATACACAATCACACAAAAAAAGACAGAAGCTACAAGCTAGGGGCTCAGTTGTAGAACATCTGTACAGAAAAACCCTGAATTCCACTCCCAATGAAAAAAACAAATAAAGAGAACCTACAAACAACATATGTAATCAGGAGGCTGGCCATTTTATGTAAAATTAACATAGCTCATAGATCATATATATATAATTTGTTTTGAAGTACTGCCTTTTTTTGTGTGGGCCATGGGGTTTGAACTCGGCCTGGACACTGTCCCTGAGCTCTTCAGCTCAAGCCTACTGCCCTACCCTTGAACCAAGCCCCACATCCCATTTTCTAGAGGTTAGTTGGAGATAAGAGTCTCTGGTCCTTTTGTGCCTGGGCTGGCATTGAACCTTGATCATCCCAGATCTCTGCCTCCTGAGTAGCTAGGATTACAGGCGTAAGCCATGGCATCTGGCTAGTACTGCCTTTATAGCACATTTTTTTCCTATTGGACTATGAATCAGTAAAAAAAAAAAGATTACAGAAAAGAAATACAAAACACTGATCCAGTTATGTGAGCCACCACACCTGGCTTTGGGAACTGTACTCTTATAAGACAAATTAGTAGATGCTTCATATTCTTAAGCTTTGTCATTTTCAGTGCTGAAAAACATTTCACATTTATGTAAATATAACTTGTGAAATCAAAGTTTAATATAGGAAAAGCAAAATGCAGTTACCCTTATGTATGTACCAAATGTATATTGATGAATATTTTGAAGGAAAGTTTTGTTTTTTTGTTTTTGTGGTTCTTGGGGCTTAAACTTGGCCTAGGCACTGTCCTTGAGCTCTTCCGCCCAAGGCTACCACCCTACCCCTGGGCCTAGGTGCTGTCCCTGAGCTTTTCTGCTCAAGGCTACTACCCTACCCTTGAGCCAAGCCCCACTTCCCATTTTCTAGGGGTTAGTTGGAGATAAGAGTCTCAGGTCCTTTTGTGCCAAGGCTAGCTTTGAATCTTGATCCTCAGATCTCAGCCTCTTGAGTAGCTAGGATTACAGCCACTGCACCCGGCTGGCAAGTTTTTTTTTTTTATTGCTTTAATTTTTTTAGGGGGTGGGGTCATGGGGCTTGAACTCTGGGCCTGAGTGCTGTCCCTGACCTATTCAGCTCTAGGCTACTGCCCTACCCTTGAGCCACAGCCCCACTTCCTCTTTTCAAGTGGGTAACTGGAGATAAAGAGTCTCATGGACTTTAGTGCCCAGGCTGACTTTGAACTGAGATCCTCAGACATCAGCCTCCCGAGTAGCTAGGATTGTAGGTGTGATTGTTCTAATGTTTTAAAAGGGTTGTTTTTTAATTTTTTTTCTTTTTTTTTGTCACATTCCTGGGGCTCGAATTCGGGGCTTGGATACTATGTCTTAACTTTTTTAGGTGGCTCAAGGCTAGAAATTACCACTTGAGTCATAGATCCATTTCTGGCATTCTTGCTGGTTGAATTAGAGATAAAAGTCTCATGAACTTTTCTGCCTGGGCTGGCTTCAAAGCACAACCCTCACATCTCAAGAATAGCCAGTAGGATTACAGGAGTCAGCTACTGATCCCTAGCTAAAAGTGAAATTTTTAAAGAAATTTCAGCCATTTAATCTAATGTGTTATCACCAGCCCATCGCTTCCTCTTCTAACTTGAGCATTTGAGATTACTAAGTACTAATTCCATTTTTGGCTTTCCTGACTCTACACTTCCGGGGTTTTGATTTTTTCTCCACCTACCTTCTGGAGTATTCTGGTCAGCTTGCTGTTTCTCACTAGGCGTTCTTCCCATTTTAATTCATTGTGAGTATCTGCTAGGAATTCCTTTCTTACTCTTAGAGAATAATGCATTCTCCTGACCTCTGCTGTTGCTTCTATGCTAAGGAATTTTAAGAAAGGGGAAGAGGAGCTTTGAACTTCACTTTCTTTCTTTTTTTTTTTTTTTTTTGGTGGATCCTGGGGCTTGAACTCAGCCTAGGCACTGTCCTTGAGCTCTTCAGCTCAAGGCTACCACCCTACCCTTGAACCAATCCCTATATCCCATTTTCTAGAGGTTAATTGGAGATACATACATACATATAATGTGTGTGTGTCTGTTTGTATAGTGTATATATACATATATATGTATATTCACATTATAATGTGAAAGTATTCTGCTCTTCTATAAATTTAATTTTGAGGCTCAAAATTAAAAATGTATAGCTTCCTAGTGATAAAGCCTTCAATACAAGGCACTGGTTGACAGATTACTCTGACTTCTAGTCCCACCCAGGATCTTTGCTTCCTTTTGACACTGTGTAGTAGGATGGCCTTGGCTTAGTTCTGTTTGATTATGCATAAATCTACCATGTTCAAAACTATCCTAAGCTTTAATGCTTTCCAAGCTTCCTGTTTATTTTAGTGAGTCTCTATCTTCATCATTGCTTAGTCTTTTGGAATTTATTTTCTTTGTCATCTTTCTAAACTCTATAATTTCTTCCTGAGTATCTCCATCTTTTCTATAAGATCAAACACAGATGCCCAAATAATTTGTTTTTTGTTCTGGGGCTTGAACTCAGGGCTTAGGCACTGTCCTTGGACACTTTTTGCTCAAAGCTAGTGCTCTGCCACTTGAGCCACAGCACTACTTCCAGCTTTTTCTGTGTATATGAGACAGAAAAATTGAACCCAGGGCTTTGTGCATGCGAGAAAAGCACTCTACCACTAGGCTATGCTCCCGGTCCCCCAAATAATTTTTTGTACAATTTCTTTCCTTTTATTGTTTGGTATTTATAAAATTGCATTTCACATGTCTGCTTGGCTTTTTAGATGTTGTAATGGGTCTCCATCTTCCCTAGCCAAGACTGAATTTTATTGTTCTTTAGTATGTTAAATCGTTATCCTTAGGTTCCCTTAGTCATTCCTGCTAATTCCTTCCCTGCTGATTTTCCTTGTGCTTGTCCTTACTACCAACTTTTGTCAGAGTCTTCTGTATTTGTTAAATCCTTTTACCATTCTGTGTGTTAAACTTCCAACTGAACTTGCTTGAAGTCTCTCCTTCCTTTTCATTATATCCTTTCTTTGATTTCCAGTGAGCAGTGTCTAAAGCGTGTCAGTGCTACCTTGTCTCAAATGTAGTTTAAGATCTCTAAAGACAGGGACAGTCTTACAAACTGAGTACAATGTGCACCAGTTAGTCTATATTTGCTGATTGACTCCTGAAACTCCTGTAAAACTAGCCAAAATTGTAAATTCATCTAAGCTGTGTGAAACTCAAAGATATAAAGATTTCATATGCTTGAAGAGGACACTGGCTAGGTGTTAGTCCATCCAAGTGCTATAAATAGGGATGTCACTTTTTATATAGTAATGAAGTGATCATATTATTTTAGAAGGTAATTTGTAGTTATTTAAAATATATACATCTATAAATTATATATTATGGAATAAGTTATAATAAATTGGAGAGTGAAGACAATGATGAGACAGTAAATCATTGAGACTATTCTTTTAAAATGAGCTAGGTGCCATTGGTTTCAACCTGTAATCCTAGCTACTCTGGAGCCTGTAATCTGAGAATTGCAGTTCAGAGTCAGTCCAGGCAGACAAATCAGTGAGACTCTAGAATCTCTAATGTACAGCAAAAAGCAGGGTAGGAGATGTGCTTCAAGTGATAAAGGGCCAGCCTTCAGTAAAAAAGCCACAAGAGCTCAAGACCCTAAGTTCGAGCCCCAGTCTGGCATGGCACAAACACACACACACACACACATGCATGCGTGTGTGCACACAAAGATCTGATTAAGGATAAGTAATGATAGCTGAGTTGGAAAATGGGACATAATTCATGGGAATTAGTGATCAATTAAATGAAAAAATTCAAGTAATTTTGGGTTCTTTATATGCAATTGATCAGGAATGCCTCTCTTTCTTTTCCTTTTATCCTCTGAAAGAATTCTTTATCAAGAGTGATATCTCTATAGACTTTTCTAATTCAATGAGTAGAAGACTAGATTTTTTTTCTGACAAAATCAGTGTTCATTGTTCTATGTCTCATTACATGCCAGAATAATAAAAAATAAATTTAGAATTCTTCAGTCTTTTATAGGTGTCAGACTTGTAATTGTTTAACTAAAATACTGTCTTTAACTAAGAGCGTGAGTTTCTATAAATTGAGCAGTAAGAAGAACTATAATTTACAGTTGTCTATAAGACGTTCTGCTCATCCTCCTAGTGTTAGCTAGAGGAATAGGATAGCCACGCCATGACCACGCTATGACCTAAGCTAATTTTAGCAGACTAACTGGCTAATTGTAGAAATCTGACATATTCTAGATGTTCTGACATTTTATTTACTGCATATAAAACTTTAAATTTCTGTGCACTAAATTAGAGATCTAAAATGATGCTATCCATACTGGAAATGAAGGTAGGAAATACAGACTTTTATATTGTTTTGGTTTGGGTTTTAAATAATTCAGTTTTACTGCTGTATGAATGGACTTGATGCTTGTGGCAGATACATTAAAAGCAATAAGAGTGAACTTCGTGAGTGGGGGAATGGAAGTTTAGATGTGGAATCCAAGCCTCACTTGTTTGCTGGCACAAAGTTGTCATGTTTGCACCTTTCCCTAAGCCAGGTTAAGTAGAGGCACAAGTTACATTAAACAATAGAGGCTGGGGGCATAGATAAGTGAGAAGGCATCTGCTTAGCCTGCAAAGGGCCCTAGTACCACAGAAAAATATAAATATTTGCAACATAGAATCTAAAACCTTGTGACCACTGAAAGAATAACCACACACATCTCTTTCACTTCTTCAAAACTGTTCAACTTAAAAGTTGAGTGGGAATGTGCTCTTGGAGATTTGACCTTCACGATTTGTCCTCTCTCAAGAGTAACAAGTAACCCTTCCATACTGTGATACTCAGAAAATACTGTCAGTAAAATAAAACACACTTTATTTTACTCTTTGAACTAAAGGTGATTTGACATTGTGATGTGTTTCCTTGAAGGAAACTGGTGCTGCAGAACAGAGTTTGGCATAGTGTTTGCTTGTTTAGAAGATTTCAGATAGGAGATTTTTGGAGATTTGTAGGCCATGCACTGTTGTTGCTCATTGCCATTGTTGCATCATGAATTGTCATTGCAGCATGAATTCGGAAATGTGACTATATTCTAACAAAAGCTTGTTTGCAGCAACAGCTGTCATCTGGATATAGTTTCCTTTGCAAAGGCTTAAAAGTTTTTTTTAATGTATTTTTATTATTATATGATTTTTTTTCCAACCCTGAGGCTTAAACTCAGGGCCTGAGCACTGTCCTTGGGCTTTCTCAAAACTAGAGCCCTACCACTTGAGCCACAGCACCTCTTCTGGCTTTTTTTGGTATGTGATACTGAGGAATCAAACCTAGGGCTTTGTGCATGCTAGACAGACACTCTACCACTAGGCCACTCTGCCAGCCCTATCATATGATTTTATATCCAAGTGAATCACATCACTTTAGAAAGTTAGAAAGGACGTTCTAATTTGTATGAAATCTTCAATGTAAAGATTTTTGTTGGTTTAGAAATAATTAGTTTAATGTATAAATATAAAACATCTTCTTATTAACTTGTTAAAACCTGTTTCATGTCAAGAAAGTAGACATTTAACTAGGCACATTTCAGCCAAAAAGTCTTTACATAATTTAATGGGGTTGAAAAATTAATGCTATGATTTAATAAATATACTCACTAAAAACTTCTTTCATTTAGACTTGGTTGTTTTTGTGTGGTATTTTTGTATCTTTGAAACTTAAAACCAATTACTTAAATAACCAGAACTTGGACTCTTTGAATCACTTTGTCAAAAAATATTAAATCAAAATGGTTTTAAAAAATAATGGAATTAGAGTTGGAGTCATGGCTCAGTTGGTAGAGTACTAGTTGATAAGCAAAAGTATCAGGTACTGAGTTCAAGTCCTGGTCACAGAACAAAAGAAAAATTTATTTAAGTACTTTATTTCCACTGACAGTATTAGGATTAGCTTTTAATGAGAGGTAAAAGACCTTTCCTAGTTATTAATAAATACAAATAGTTATTAAAATATAGTCTATTTAATCTTATCACTTTAAGTTTGGTGTCTCATTATTCATATAACATATTTCATATATATTTATATAAATATTTATTTTGAGATTGTCATTTTTTTCATATATTTTTATTGTAATTAATAGAAGGGTTACATTATATTTGCCAGATAGAAGGTACATTAATTCACATACATTGATACCCTCTCTCATGTCTTGGTCCCCATTTCCCTCCCCCCCACCCCCACCCCTCATCTTGTTTTCCCCCCTTCCCTATCCAATTTCAAATAACCAAATACAAATATATCCAATAAATCAGATAACAAAGTGAGATACTGTAACAATATGAGATAACCAAGGGACAGCAAAAGAGATGAGAGATAACATAGTACATTAAGGACAACAATCACTCATTATATGGCTTTTGTTTCTATATCCTAGAGGTCCTTTCATTTAGCGTCATACTATATGGCCTTATGTATGTGGGTTTTGTTCTATTGCAAGTCTCTGCTGGGAGAGCCCAAGGTTTCTACTGATTATGACAAACGAGGGAAACCATTGAGCCTATGTTCCTTTGAGAGATTGACATTTTTTTTTATAAAGCTAAGAACTGTTGACCTAAATACTGTTAGAGATTTTAGATGTTTTAACCTTTGTACAACAAGTTCTCTGAGTTCTTGTGCAATTATAAAAGCAATGTTTGTGTAAACTGAACAGTTTAAATGTCAGATCATTTCTCACATTTGTACATATTCAAAATGTTACCATTATTCCTAGTAATAAATTTAACTGTGCTTATAATGATATAAGTATTTATGACTTGGATTGTTACTTTTTTGTTGTTGTTGGTCGTGGGGCTTGAACTCAGGATTGTCACTATTTTAGCTCATGTTTTAATTATACAGTTATTTTTCAATCTATCTCAACATAAGGTAGCTCAAATATAACAGTTTGTATTCTCACATGGTACCCAAAAAGCAAGTAAAAGTCAATGTGCTTAATTTAAGTGATCAATTAAAATTTTTATATTTGTAGAAAAATGGTAATATGAGAAAAACAAATCCTGCATCTACAGTAGTACAATGCTCATCTCTGAGCATCTGGTCATAACCAGTTTGTCCTCAGTGTAGCCCTCCTTGGAACTGTTGTATACCCTTGTTTACCAAGTTCTACTGTATTCTAGCTTGTAGCTGTACTGCAGTTTACTTCATTATTCTCTATTATGAGATATTGGGTGTGGTCAGTTTATTTAGTTGTTATAAATATGGTGATGGCAAAATCCATATATATATATATATATTTCCTTTCTATATAGGCTATATATCACTGGTTTTATTTTCATAATAAATATTCCTACATAAATTAGGTTATCAAATATATATATAGGCACAAACACATCATTTCCCCCCTTTTTTTAGGTTGTACTCAAGGTCTTATGCTTTTTCCAGCTCTTTTCTGCCTGAGTTTTATTTCAGGCATGGTCTTTTGTTTCTGCCCAAGAGACTCAGCCACGATCCTTCTCTCTATAGCTTCAGAGAGCACAGACCCATACCACAACCCTATCTTATTGATTGAGATCAGGCATTGATAACTTTTTGCTTGGGCTAGCCTTGAACTGTGATCTTCCTGATCTCTGCTTCCCCAGTGGCTGAAAAACATTAGTAATGCTAAATTATTTTTATAAAAGATTTTGTATATGTCGTTAGATGGAAAAGAAATTCTCAGTTTACTGGTAGTATGAAATATGAGCCTCTAGATTTTTGCAAAGCTACTTAGTAACATCATTTGATGTTTTATTTCTTGTTAAAACTATTTCCTGTGAAGAAATTTACATCCACATTTTGGCCCAATTTAGAAATACAGCTAACAGTACTTGTCACAGCATGATAACCTTTTCCAGGAATGTTAGAACTTCTATGAGGATTATTCATATTACAGTATGAAAACAGTTTATATTTCCCTTGGTGATTATTGAAGCATTTAACAGGATTTGAGAAAATTGGGTGCATCCCACAGTCTTTTTATTGCCTTTTGCTCACAGAGCATCTTATCCACTTAATAATTAATACTGTGATGTGGAAGAATTTGCCACCTGTCAAGCATCATTCTGAGGATTTAATTATAAAAGAACAATTGTGAACCTTACTGATACATAAATAAGCTCAGCTGCAGGGTTTGCCTTGTGTCAAACTGACTTTTTTTTCCTTTTTCTTTTTTGCCAGTCGAGAGGCTTGATCTCAGGGCCTAGGGAAAGACCCTGAGTTTTTTATGTTCAATACTAGCACTCTACCACTTGAGCCACAGCTTCACTTCTGAACTCCCCCTTTTTTATTTTTGATAGTTGATAAGATAAGAGTCTCATGGACTTTACTGCCCAGTCTGGTTTTGAACCATGAATCCTGAGTAGCTAGGATTATAGGCCTGAATCCCTGCCACCCAGCCACACAGACTTTTAAAATGTATAAATAAACGTCCATTTATACTGAACTCTCTCTAAATCATATCCAGCACAACAGAAATCACTGTAGCTTTCCCCTTACTTATTTACAACATCTTCTGGAAGTAAAAACCAGCTCTCTTAACCTTTGATTTGGAAGTTATTTATACCAGGTATAAAGTTCTAGTCTGAGGCAAACAATGTAGCTATTGCAGAGCCTGGGTCCCAGAATATTCCAATAAAGCAAAGTGCACAAAATTTTTAATTTCTCAATGAATAACAGATTTATATCTATTCTAGTCGGTTATTTGTGCAGTAAAATTATGCCTTTAAAGAATGTATGTACCTTATTAAAGAATTTATAGCTAAAAATGTTCATGGTCAGCTGAGTCTTGAGTAAGTCATAACATAATTTAATGTGAATGGAAGAGGGTCTTGTCTTGATGTTGATGGCTGCTGACTGTTCAGGGTTGATGTTGCTGAAGATAGGGGTGACTGGCAATTTCTTGAAATAAGACAATAATGACCTTTTCTGTACAAATTGACTTCCTTTCATAAATGATTTCTCTGTAGCTTGCGATGCTATTTGACAGCATTTAACCCACAGTAGAACTTCTTTCCTTTCAAATCCCATCACTGCTTTGTCAAGAAGGGTGTGTGTGTGTGTGTGTGTGTGTGTGTGTGTGTGTGTGTGTGTGTACATACACACTAGTACTGGTGCTTGAACTCAGGGCCAGGGTGCCTTTAGTTTTTTTGCTCAAGGCTAGACATCTCCAACTTAAGCCACTTCTGAATTTTTGGTGCTTATTGGAGATGAGTCTCATGGACTTTTCTGATAGGGCTGTTTTTGAATTACCATCCTTATATATCTAAGCCTCCTAAGGGGCTAGGATTACAGGTATTTGGCAATCCATGACGTTTATGTCATATTTTAAATCCTTTGTTTCAACAAAGATTGGAATAGATTCTCTATCAAGAAACTACTTTCTTTGCTCATCCCTTACAAACAGTTCTTCAGCCACTAATATTTTGTCATGGGATTGTACCAATTCAGTTACATCTTCTTCAGCTTCCATTTCTAATCCTAGTCCTCTTCCTGTTTCTGTTGCTTCTGCAGTGATTTCTTCCAACGAAGTCTTTAACCTTTTGGAGGTTCAATCCATGAGGATTGAAATCAACTTCTCTCAACTCCTATTTGTGTGAATATTTTGACTTCCTTCCCTTAATAATGATTGTTAATAATGATGTAAAGTAGTGGATCTTTTCCAGAAGATTTTCTGTTTGCTGTGCCTAGAGCTAATGGAGGAATGACTGCCAGTGATTCCTTCTAAAATAATAAAGCCAGAAAACCTCTTGTAGAATGAACTGCAAAATGGATGCTGTGTTGTGTTTGAAAATAATATTAATCACATTAGACATCTCCCCTAGCATTTTTGGATGACCAGGTACATTGCCCATGAGCAATACTTTTTAAAAGGAACTTTCTTTTTTCCAAGAAGTAGGTCTCATCCATGAGCCTAAAATATTCAGTAAATTATATTGTAAATGGTCAGAGTTGACTTCCTGTAACTCCTATGGACCCCCAGATTCTCAGAATGGCATTCAGCATGGGTTTCAACCTAAAATCACCATCTACATTATCCACTAATAAGATAGGTATCCTGTCCTTGAAGCCAGGCATTGCCTTCTTCCAGATGGCATCCTATTCCAATATCAGGCTGTTTTGTTTACATTGAACACAGGTTGTTAAGTGTAACTACTTTCATCAGTTTAAATTGAATAACCACTTCATCTTCTTCTACTTTGGCACCTGCTGTTTCAACTGAGAACTTTATGTTAGAATTATATGTGTCATGAATCAAGCTCCTCTAGCTTCTATGGCTTCCTCATGTCAGATTTAATAGAATTGAACAGAGTTAAGGCTTTGCTCTAGAGAAGGCTCTTGTTCAAGGGAGTGTTATGGCTGATTTAATCTGTCCAGATCACCAAAGCTTTCTTCATGTCAACAATAAATGTGTTTTGCTTTCTTATGCATGTGTTCAGAGGAGGAACACTTCCAATTCCCTTAAAAACTTTTTCTTTACATTCACAGCTTGACTAGAGCTATTTGGTGAAAGAGTTTTAGCGTGTGTGTGTGTGTGTGTGTGTGTGTGTGATGGGTCTTGAACTCTGGGCCTGGGCGCTGTCCCTGAGCTCTTCAGCTCAAGGCTACCACCCTATCCCTGAGCCACAACACCACTTCTCATTTTCTAGTGATTAACTGGAGGTAAGAGTCTCATAGTCTTTAGTGCCCCGGCTGGCTTTGAACCAAGATCCTCAGATCTCAACCTCCTGGACCTGGCTAGAATCCTAGCTTTTAACTTAACTCAGCTTTTTGTGTGTTGTTTTTTTTTTTTTGTGATTGGGTTTTTTTTTTCTATGTTTAATTCTTTTTCCATATATTTTTATTGTAATTAATAGAAGGGTTACATTATATTCACCATATAGAAGGTGCATTACTTCACATACATTGATACCTTTTCTCATGTCTTGTTCCCCATTTCCCTCCCCTCACCCCCCCATCTTGCTTTCTCCCCCTCTCCTATCCGATTTCAAATAACCAAATACACATATATACAATATATCAGATAACAAGGTGAAATGCTGTAACAATATGAGATAACCAAGGGACAGCAAAAAAGATGAGAGATAACATAGTACATTAAGGACAACAACCACTTATTATATGGCTTTTCTATATCCTGGAGGTCCTTTCATGTAGCGTCATACTATATGGCCTTGTGTGTCTAGGTTTTGTTCTATTGTAAATGTCTGCTAGGAGAGCCCAAGGTTTCTACTGATTATGACAAATGAGGGAAACCATTGAGCCTATGTTCTTTTGAGTCTGGCTTACTTCACTTAATATGATTTTTTCTAAGTCCATTTCCTTACAAATGGGGCAATGTTGTTCTTTCTGACAGCAGCATAGAATTCCATTGTGTATAAATACCACATCTTGTTGATCCACTCATCAACTGAGGGGCATCTAAGTTGGTTCCATATCTTTGCTATGGTAAATAGTGCTGCAGTGAACATCATTGTGCTAGTAGATTTAGCTATGTCCTTGTTTCTGGACGATTGGGTAAATGCTAAGTAGTGGAATTGCTGGGTCATAAGGGAGTTCTATGTTTAGTCATTTGAGGAACTGCCATACTGCTTTCCATAGTGGTTGAACGAGTTCACACTCTTACCATGTGGTTGGTTTTGTTTGTTTTTTTTTTTGGGGGGGGGGGTGGGTCGTGGAATTTGAACAGCCTGGGCACTGTCCCTGAGCTCTGCAGCTCAAGGCTTCCATCCTACCCTTGAGCCAAGCTCCACTTCCTGTTTTCTGGAGGTTAATTGGAGATAGGAGTCTCAGGTCCCTTTGTGACTTGGCTGGCTTTGAACCTTGATTCTCAGATCTCAGCCTCCTGATTAGCTAGGATTACAGGCCTGAGCCACCATGCCAGGCTTTGTGTGTTTTGATTCTTTATTTTCTTATCTCAGTCTTCAGCATACCAACCTCATTGAGCTTAATTTCTAACCTTTGATTTAAAGTAAAACATACCCAACTCTTTTTGTATGTGAAATGTTAGAGTAGGATCATTAATTGGCCTATCTGTATTGTTTAATCTCTAGAAATAGAGAGGTCAGGAGGGAGAAATATGGGAGGGTTAGCTATTATGGCTAGAGCAGTTAAAACACAGCTAAGTTCTCTAGCTTATATGGATACACTTCACTGTGTTCCCCCCCACACACATACACCAAAATGTCACTGATCACAAAACGACTAGATGAAAATGATTATAATGAAAAAGTTTGAAATAACTGCCAAATACGATCCAGAAACTTAGAGAATAAACATGTGCTGTTAGAAAAAAATGGCACTACTAGCTCCCCTAAGTATCCATGTCCTGATGTAATAACCTCTCTGAAACTGAGCCAAAATAAATATTTTCTCCCTTCAAAAAAGGCATTGATTGCCTGGTGGTTTTCTCTGTGGTTTTATATAGCTCTGCTCTTGGGGCACCTGGAGTGAGGTTTCAGGATCTTCTTGACTGCAAGGTGAAGAAGCTAGGACCATGAGAAGTAAAATGATGAGCTACTCAAGTCCCATTGCTGGTTATGTAACAGAGCTGAGAGTAGAACTTAGATTTCTTGCCTCCTGAGGTTCTTGAAATGAGTCTGTGAAACAAGCCCCTGCCGCTCAGGTTTTTTCTATCCTGTTTCCTCTTTCCTAGATGTCAGTGTGGTAACTGTCTCACTACTATTTCTGTTTAGATTTCATTGGATATTGGACATTGTGAATATTCTTTTGATATTTCAGGATCTTGTGGTTCTTGCTTTGAAAAACTGGTGAGTTTTATTTTAGCGATTGTTTATCTCTGGATCATCTTGATCTTTTTGAGCCTTGATAGAAAAGGTTTCTTAGCTAGGAAGTGGCACTGTGGCTCAAGGGGTAGGGCGGTAGCCTTGAGCCGGAGAACTCAGGGACAATGCCTACGCTTAGAGTTCAAGCCCCATGACTGATTAAAAAAAAAAAAAAGTAAAGAAAAGGTCTCTTGGCTTATCCCAGCCCTTCTACTTAAGCCATGAGTCTTCTAGATCTCTAATGAATACTCCAAGGGTTTAACAAGATCTTGTCTCTCTGGAGGTCAGAAATAGAATGGTTTCTAGGCCTAGGTGAATTCTGTGAATTATTCAACTTTCAGTAGTTGTGCTTTGCTTCATGAAGGCAACTTTTGGTCCTGTATAGCTTAGTATTAAATGCACTCAGAGACGCCTTAGGTAAATTTCTACAGCACTTTTGTGTACTTCTCTTTGTTGTCTTCTTTTACTCTTACTCCAATTCAGTCTCTCCAAGCTCTCCAAATTCTGATCTGTCCTTTCACCTCAGTATAACCAACACTTCTACTCAGAGTACAACTGTCTAGAAAGTTCTCTCACTATGACAGCTAGGTATCTCTCTCTTTATCCCCTTTAGAATTGTTTCCAAGGAAAGCAAAATGGGCATTAAAAAGTTGACAATTGGGGCCAGGAGTTTGGCCTAGTGGTAGTGTGCTTGCCTAGCATGCACAAAGGCCAGTGTTCAATTCCTCAGTACCACATACATAGAAAAAGCCAGAAGTGGTGCTGTGGCTCAAGTGATAGAGCTCTACCTTGAGAAAGCTCAGGAACAGTGCTCAGATTCTGAGCTCAAAACCCAGGACCCGCCCCCCCCCCCAAAAAAAATTGAAGGTTGCTGGGCACTGGTGGTTCACACCTGTAATCTTAGCTACTCAACACGTTGAGAACTCAGGATTGAGATTTGAAGCAAGCCTGATCAGAGAGATTCTTATGAGAGACTCTTATGTCCAGTTACTTCTAGCAAAAAAAAAAGAAAAACCCTTAAGTAAAGGTGTGGCTCAACTGGTAGAGCTCTAGCTTAGAGCAAGAAAACTAGCAGAACATTCTGGCTCTGAGTTCAAGCTCCAGTACCAGCAGGTATGCACACACGTGTGAGCACACACACACACACACACACACACACAAAGCAGACAGTTCTGTGCTGTTGCTAAAACATAAAAATTAGCAAAATCAAAATTCAGAGTAGTTCTAAAACAGCATTTAATGCTTTATTTTAAACATAACTACTCATATTTTTAAAGTTGTATCTTATTGTCGTTTAGAGAGGTTATAGTTACAATTAATCAGGTAGTGGGTACATTACTTATTGAACATTGATACCCCTTCTCATGTTAAAAAAATCCATTTTGTAATTCTAATTAAACAACTTTTTAACTGAAGTCATATAATGAATTCATTAAGATACGTTATTTTTTTAAGGGTTTGAACTGCAGTTCCGATTGGGCCCAACTTTGCAGGGGAAAGCAGTTACTGTGTATACAAATTACCCATTTCCTGGAGAAGCATTTAATCGAGAAAAGTTCTATTCACTGGATTGGGAAAATCCAACAGAAAGAGAAGATGATTCTGACAAATACTGCAAACTTAACCTGCAACAGTCAGGGTCCTTTCAGTATCACTTCCTCCAAGGGTAAGTCCCTCTTTTTTTTTATTTTAGGCAACCTGAGGCTACATAATTTGTAGAAGTTACTGTATTTCATTGAAGTTTTTATAGGGCTTTCTTGAGAAATAGAATAGCATAATATAGTTCTTCTAAATTATTATTTGGCATTACAGACTCAATAATTCAATAATTTTAATACAATATTCTTCTCCTATAAGCTGATGATAGGAAACTATTAACTCGAGTGCCTTTGTGTTACTGATAGACTTCAGTATATTTATTTTTCATTAAAACAGCAGTATTGGAAATCATGTATATTGTATTATATAATAATTATTAGGAAAAGGTTATAAGTTTTTCAATTGTTTTGTTGCAACTTTGAAAATGATCTTATGTGCTCAGAAATAAACATTTTAGGGGCCAGGAGCATGGTCTAGTGGTACAGTGCTTGCCTAGCACACATAAAGCCTAGGTTCAATTCCTTGGTACCACATATACAGAAAAAGCCGGAAATGCTGTGGCTCAAGTGGTTGAACACTAGTCTTGAGGAAAGCCCAAGGACAAGAAAGACAAAGCCCAAGAAAGAAAAAGAAAAAGAAAGACTTTAAGCCAGGTGCTGGTGGCTCACTCCTGTAACCCTAGCTACTTAGGAGGCTGAGATCTGAGGATTGAGGTTCAAAAAAAAAGACAGAATAGGAGCTGTGGCTGCAGAGTTAGAGTGCTAGCCTTGAGAAAAATGTTCAGGGATAGCGCCCATGCCCTGAGTTCAAGCCCTGGAATCAGCACCAAAAAGAAGGCAGGGAGGGAGGGACAAATAACTTTCAGGCTGACTTTAGATGAAGAACTTCTTTTCCTGTCATTAACCAAAAGGTTTTCCTCTTACGTCTTTAGGAAGGAGAGAAGCGGTGGAGGTTACATAGTGGTGGACCCCGTTTTACGTGTTGGGGCTGACAATCACATATTGCCCTTGGACTGTGTTACTCTCCAGACCTTTTTAGCTAAGTGTTTGGGACCCTTTGACGAATGGGAAAGCAGACTCAGGGTTGCAAAAGAATCAGGTAGTGTCAACTTGCTTTCTTCTTTTCTTCTTTTTAAACATCATGTAATTATCCCTGTGACAGATTAACATTATTAATATATTTACTAATGTAAGTAGGCAACAGTGTGTGTGTGTGTGTGTGTGTGTGTGTGTGTGTGTGTGTGTGTGTGTCCTGGGGCCTGAACTATAAGGGCTTAGAGCTGTTCCTGGGCTTTTTTTTTTTCTGTTCAAGGCTGATGCTCTACCACTTGGGCCACAGCTTCACTTCTGCATTTTTGGTGGTTAATTAGAGATAAGAGTCCCACAGACTTTTGTGCCCAAGCCGACTTCAAACCACAATCCTCACATCTCAGCTTCCTGAATAACTAGGATGACAGGCATGAACTCCCTAAGTACTTGGGTATGAATTTTTTTTTTTTTTTTGCCAGTCCTGGGCTTGAGCTCAGGGCCTGAGCACTGTCCTTGGACTTTCTCAAGGCTAGAGCTCGACCACTTGAGCCTCAGCACCACTTCCAGGTTTTTTCTGTGTATGTGGTACCGAGGAATAGAACCTGGGTCTTCGTGCATGCAAGGCAAGCACTCTACCACTAAGCCAAACTTCTGGCCCTGAAATTTTTTATACTTGACTATTTTTAATCTATGAAAATAAGTTAATATAGCTCAACATAGTAAATGGAGGAACTCTGATGAAAAAACTTAGTTATTACTATAATTTTAATTGACATGAAAATTAGTAGTAATATATATATGTATGTATATATATATATATATATTTTTTTTTTTTTTGCCAGTCTTGGACATGAACTCAGGGCCTGAGCACTGTCCTTGGACTTTCTCAAGGCTAGAGCTCTACCACTTGAACCTCAGCACCATTTCTGGCTTTTTTCTATTTATGTGGTACCAAGGAATCGAACCTGAGTCTTCGTGCATAGTAGGCAAACACTCTACCACTAGGCCAAACTCCCGGCCCAGTAGTAAAATATTTTAAAATGAAACAAAATGCATTATCATGTTTAATTTCAATTAACAAACATTGATTAGCCAGTTTCCTTGTGGAAGGCATGTATTATCAAACCTTAGGAGCAGAAAATTGTCACTCATATTTTACTTAAGAATATAAATGACATTAATTTTCTGCTCCTGAGTTGAATAGTATATGGAAAAAGAATGAAAAGTTGAGTGGCATAACTAAGTACTATGAATAAATACACAAATTGGAATACGCACCATAGAATATTAAAAGTAGGAAAGACACCTATACTTGTTAGGCAAGCGCTCTGCTTGAGATGTATTTGAGTTGGCTCTGTTTTCCACAGGCAGAGTTACCACTCAGCAATTATAAATGAACCCGTTAATGACTAGGCAATGTTTGTAATTGCTTCCAAGTACTTCTCATTATCCTTGTCTTATAGTTGAGGACATTGATAGCTAGAATTCAATAGATTTTCTTGAAGTCTCGTGGAGCAGCTGGGATTTGAATCCAGGTCTTTGGCTCTTTTTCCACTAGCATGTTTATCTTCCTTCCTGTACTTAGTTAACATTTATACTTTGTTTAGCTCTTGGTTGTTCTTGTTCATTTTTTTATAGTGGCCTTTGTTTTTCTCTTTGCAGGTTATAACATGATTCATTTCACTCCATTACAGACTCTTGGATTATCTAGGTCATGTTACTCCCTTGCTAATCAGTTAGAATTAAATCCTGACTTTTCAAGACCTAATAAAAAATATACCTGGGATGATGTTGGACAGCTGGTACAAAAACTGAAAAGAGAGTGGAATATTCTTTGTATTACAGATGTTGTCTACAATCATACTGGTATGAACTTCACTAATTTTTAATGTTAAATTTTGTTTCTTTCTTTAATGGTTTAATTTTATTATTTTTTTCCCTTTGTTAGAAGAAATCAAACTCAGGACCTCATAAATGTTAAGCAAGTACTGTACCACTAAGACATATCCCCAGCCTTTCTATAATATTATATAGCATATTTAAAGACACAAGCTGGGTGCTGGTAGCTCATGCCTGTAATCCTAATAACTCCGGAAGCTGAGATCTCAGGACCTTGGTTAAAGGTGGCCTGAGCAGAAAGCCTGTGACACTCTTATCTCCATTAATTTCTAAGAGCTTAATGCACCAAAAAAGCCACAAATGAAGCTATGACTCAAGTGGTAGAGTGCTAGCCTTGAGAAGAAAAGCTCAGAGACAACACCCAGTTCCTCAGTTCAAGCCCTAGGACTGGAACAAATGTGTCCTTCAGTTTTAAAAATCATTTTATTATATAGCATCACTCTCTTTCAAAGAAAATATTATTAGTTGAGCATATAGTGAAGTACTTTACATGTGATATTTATAAAAAACAAGAGAGTGATCATAAGAGGATATAATTATATATTTCAGTTTGAGTATTAATACTTTCCAACAAATGAATTATATAGCAGGAGTATCCTTTTGGCATAGCATACATGAACAAAATTGAAGGATTTCCCTTATTAGAGAAAAAATTATTGGTAAACTCTCAGAGTACAGTCTGAGCTCAGTATCCCTAGCCCCCAAAATGAATCAAATTAGACTATTGTGGTTCCCAAAGTACATTAGCTATATCTAATTCAATAGAACATATCAGATGTTCCCAAATGGTGATCATCAAGAACATGATTATTGATTTGTGAGAACTGCTGGGCCTAGCCTGATGAAGCCTGCCAGGGTAACCCGGTGTACCGTATGCATATCTTAGTTATGTCACAGTGCAGAACGTCTGGAAACTACCAATATATATGTGTAAAGAACATGAATTCAGTTAGCACAGAATTTTTAAAAGAAATACCTGCTGATTCAATAAAGTATTTTTTGAGTATCATAGAAAATATAAAGATTTTTTAAGAACTTTTTTTAGGAGGGAGAATGATGCATTGTACTTATAAACTGACATGTTGAAACCTCTTTGTACAAGTACTTAAATAATAAATTTTAATAAAAGTTTGTACAGCTGGCTTAAGATAGACAATAATCTCTGATCATAATGGCAGACAAAGTTAAGTTAAAAATAAAACTATAACATGTGCTGGTAGCTCACATCTATAATCCTAGCTACTCAGAAGGCTGAGATCTGAGGATTGATGTTCAAAGCCAACCCCAGGAAAGATCATAAGACTTTTATCTGTAATTAACCACAAAAAGCCAGAACCACTTGAGCCACAGCTCAAGTAGTTGAGACTTGAGCCACAGCGCAAGTGGTTGAGCACAATCCTTGAGTACAAAAGGTCAGGAACAGCACTCAGGCCCAGAGTTCAAGCCCCAGGACCTTCAAAATAAACAAATAAACCTAGATATACTGTAAAATTTGGTGTTCCTCCATGAACCTAGAAATCAAGCTTCAAAGTCTACACTGCAAACTGTAATGCAGCAACTCATTGTCTGTCATTTGGAAAACTGACCATATTGACTATTTCTTAGGCTTCTGTAATATTAACTCATATCAAATTTATGAAATAACATGAGGATGTTAGGTTACAAATACAATAATGCTTCTACAAATTATAGGCGATAGAGTATAGGTTAGAGAGCTATCACAAAGCACCAGAAAAATATACAGACTCAAGGTGAAAATTATGTTTTCCCCTACAAAAGATTTGTATTTTTAGGCAGGTAGTTGTTTTAGTAGTACAATAGTAGTGGAGAACTAATATTCTTTCTGTCATGTGGCTGAGCCATTTTCAACACTTTGCTTCCAACTTTTAATTAAATGTGGCTATTTCTGGTTCCTGGGTCATATCTTACAAGTAGAAACAGGTAAAGGGAGTCATGTCTTTTAAGGGCATACTATGTGTGTGTGTATATAACTTCTAGTCACATTGTATCTTTGCCACAGCCTACGTTTCTGGACATTTCAGAAATTCTGTACACTGTAAGAAAAGTGAATTCTGCCATTTAGAAAGTGTTTTATATCATAATGAAACAGAATTTCGTGTAAAAAGTTATTATGGCAAGGCTCTGACTTAAAACTCCAGTACTACTCCCCACAAAACAAAACAAAACAAAAATCCTCCAAGTTACTATAGGGAGACAACTTGTAGAACTGGTTACATGAGAGTTTCACATATCCACTATTCAGCACAACAGCCCTAATTGATGAAAATGCGTTTTTTTTCCAAACAAATCATTCAAAGTTCCTAGAATTTCTCCCAAAGAATGTTTGGCATATGGTAAAACATAAAAGCTAATTAAGTAAAATATTCTAAATCTTGGTAAGAGCAGTGAGTCATGACATCAGAGCCAAGATTTTGCCCCCCATCCTGCCCATATGTCTTGATAGAGAACCCCCTCTCATGCACTGTACTCCTGGATCTCTCCCTAACTTTTCTAGTCTATGGTAATAGCATCAGGGCAGGCTCCTGTTTCTCATTTCCCAGCAGCACCCTTCTACCCAGCTGCCATTTATGGGTGAATAGCTTACCTTAGGAGAGGCAGGCCAAGAGTTCTGGGATTCCTTCCAAATTCCAGCAAATCTTGGCTCCAATACCATAGACCCTGGATGTAATTATTTTTTATTTGTTCATTTATTTTTTGGTGGGTCATTGGAGCCTAAACTCGAGGCCTGAGCACTGTCCCTGAGCTCTTCAGCTCAAAGCTACTTACCTTACCCTCTGGGCCTGGGTGCTGTCCCTGAGCTCTACAGCTCAAGGCCACTGCCCTACCCCTGGAGCCACAGCCCCACTTCCTGTTTTCTAGTGATTAATTGGAGATGAGAGTCTCTTAGTCTTTAGCGCTTGGGCTGTCTTTAAACCATGATCCTCAGATCTCAGCCTTCTGAGATCTGAGCTAGGATTACACGTGTGAGCCACTGTGCCTGGCCCCTGGCTGTAATTATAACGGATGTTTCTCCACGTGCTAATTGCCCTTAGGACAAGTTCCAAAGACTTTAAAGAATTTTTAAAAATATTTTTCACCAGTTAAATTGTGCTTACAGAGTTCTTTCCTGCACTATACTATTTCTTTATTTTCTCTTTATCATCATTTTATTATTTTTATGTTTTTGGCATCAACTAGTTGTACGTTGTAGTTCACCCCATATTATTTATTTACTCACTAAAAGACAAGCTAGAAATAATCCTTCTGAAACAGTGAGTGCTGAAACTGAGTAAATGAGGCATGAGCACAAGATCTGAGCAACAGAGCAAAATGGTTACAGTGGCAGATTCTGAATAGAGATGTGCCCAGGCTCACTAATGACTGTTTGACTTTGCTGTTATTCATCTCTATGAAGGAACATCTGTTGAAGGGACATAATGCTGTGTCTTGTGTCATAGAGCATGAAATGGGAATAGTAAATTATATTTATTTAAAATCATTCATCCTATGTAACAAGTATTCAGTAGTTATTATTTATTTTACTAACCACTCATGCTCCTCAGCATGAAGTGATGGACCATCAGAACTTAAAAATCACACAAATTGTGGCCAGGTCTTGGTGACTTACCCTACAATCCTTGCTGCTAATGAGGCTCAGATCTATGGATATCAATTCAAAGACAGCCTAGAGACAAAAAATTGCAAGACTGTTATCTCCAGTTAACCACACACACACACAAAAAAAAATACCTACAAGTGGAGCTGTAGCTCAAGGAGCTATGGCTCAAGTAGTAGAATGCTAGCCTTACATGAAAAACTAAGGAAGAGCATAAGGCCCTGAGTTCAACCTCTGTATGGGCACATACATACAGAAATTGTATTAGCTTTCTGAACACCTGATTCTGATATGATCTTAGACACAAATGAATAATAAAATACAAAGCACACCCTTAGTCCTTGAATATTTCCTTTTTTTCATATATTTTTTATTGTAATTAATAGAAGGGTTACATGATATTTGCCAGATAGATGGTGCATTAATTCCCATACATTGATACCCTTTCACATGTCTTGGTCCCCATTTCCCTCCCCTCTACCTCCTTGAATATTTCTTTCAGCAATTTCTTAGCCTCTGTTCTATCAGTCTTTTGAAAGCACAATACTTTATTAACCGTTCAGGATTAACCGTGCAAAGCAATTTTCTAGGAGAAAACTTGATTTTTCTTTCATCTAGATTTTCTAAGAAATATTAAAGTTTAAAAGTAGATGGAAAAAAACCTAGATGAGCTGAAGGCATAACTTCATATTAAAGTACCTGCCTAGCAAACTTCATTACTACCAGAGAAATGAAGGGGGAATAGATTATTAATTATGGAAGGAGTGACATTGATCAAGATGCACTGTGCATATAAATTGACACATTGAATTGGAAACTATTTGTACAACTATTTGTGCTAAGAATTTTCTATGACATTCATAAAGGATCAATATCTAATATGAAATGAGTGGTAGGTGTTGATATTTTATTTCCCCTTTAATTACTCTCTTCAATGGGCAGATACTATCTTCAGTTTAGTTAAAGCATTTTAATTACAATATGTGTGTTCCTCTTTTCTTTAAGCTACTAATAGTAAATGGATACAGGAACATCCAGAATCTGCATATAATCTTGTGAATTCTCCACACTTAAAACCTGCCTGGGTCTTAGATAGAGCCCTTTGGCATTTCTCCTGTGATGTCGCAGAAGGGAAATACAGAGAAAAGGGAGTCCCTGCTTTGATTGAGAATGATCAACATTTGAATGTAAGTATGTCTAGAGGAACACTGCACCAGTTCAGAGTAATGTTTCTAAAGTACAGATTAAATATATGGTTGCAATAATATTCAATGAAAACATTTTAATACATTTTCTGTATTTTAATATTGATGTCTTTCAGTGTATTCGGCAAATAATGTGGGAGGATATATTTCCAAGGATTCAGCTCTGGGAATTTTTCCAAGTAGATGTGAACAAATTAGTGGAGCAATTTAGAAGACTTCTCACACAAGGTAATGATGTATACCTAGTCATCCCTATTCGTCCACTCAAAGTAAAGAATATACATCTTATTATCCTTACTGCTCTTAACATAGGGAGAGGAGATTTTTACAAGATGCCTCTGTTCCTAAGAACAAAATCATATGCCAAAGTTTTAAATCAGAGTCCCCTTATGGATAATCACATTTAATACACAATCTTTTATAGCCTGGCATGATGACATATACTTGAAATCCTAGCTATTAGAAAAGGATAGGTGGGAAGATTGAGGACTGATTCCAGCCCTGGGCAAAAGCATGAGACTCTATCCAATAAAATAAAAAGAATGGCGTACTTGCCTAACAAGTACAGTATTCTGAGTTCAGTCACAGTAACATCAAAATCAAACTCTCTCGTTCTCCTCCCCCCCACCTCTCTCTCACTCAGAAAATCGGAGAATAAACAAGTCGGGTCCAGGACAACATCTTAAGATCATTCAGGATCCTGAATACCGACGGCTTGGCTGCACAGTAGATATGAACATTGCACTGACAACTTTCATACCACATGAGTACGTTATATACTCACCCTGTGAAGTAAAGAATAATCCTCTTAGAAACCTTTATGAGTAGTAGGATTTTCATACTATTTATTAAAGCCCTCCATCTAAAGTAAAATAAAGTAATGCATAGTATTTCTACTATTTGACCACTCAACGTTTTCCTGCTTTTTCTGTGCACTAGGCCACCTTCCTATACAGGTGTGTAAACATTTTTACAATTGGAAAAGTTTTCCGGTCATAATTAAGATCCAGATGATTAGTAATGCTTCTATGACTCAAAAAGTTTTGAATGAAGTTTGTTTGAAACCACTCACTGAGTTTGAATTGTACTCTCTGCTCTAGCAGTGGGCCAGCTGCAGTGGAGGAGTGCTGTAACTGGTTCCAAAAGAGAATTGAGGACTTGAATTCAGAGAAGCGTCAACTGATCAACTCTCACCAGGAGCAGGTTTTACCTATTTTTGAATTTTTCTTATTTTTGCCTTTTGTTTAAGTCTGCGTGCTGTTGTCGATAATGACTATGTAACATAATCGAATGATCTTTTTTTTTTCCCCAGGCAGTCAATTGCCTTCTGGGAAATGTGTTTTATGAACGATTGGCTGGCCATGGTCCTAAACTAGGACCAGTCACCAGAAAGCATCCCTTAGTTACCAGGTATTTCATTTCAGTTTTCTTCTCATTGATGGTTAAAAATTGAAAACTGTATTTAACTTTCCAAATTAACCTTAACACCTTCCTTAGTGCTGTGATTTCAAGACCCTTCTTCAAGTGAAATAGAAGTTTTGTTTCATAATTAGAGTTACTATTAATTTTGGTAGGAAAATGTTTAGTTAGAAAAACTAACATCAATATAGACTAGTTTATACTTATTTTTATTATTTCTGTTTATGTTTCTAGAGGATAAGTATTTAGTATTTTGTTCTGTTTTCTGTTGTTAAATAGAATACCTGAGATGGATAGTTTTCAAAGAACTAAAGTTTAATTTGACTCAGGGTTTTAGAGATTGAAAAGACTTAAGAGCATAATACCAGACTCTGCTCAGCTTCTAGAAAGATCCTTGTGTTTCCTGAGTTCATGGTAGAAAGTAGAAGGTCATGTGGAAGAGAGAAAACAGCAGGTCAGCCTCACTTCCTAAAGACTCACTGTTAGGATAACCAATTCAGTCCTTTGAGAGCAAGAACTCATTCACAGGACAGACAAGGGTGTTAGTTCCTTCATGAGGGCTCACTCCCATGACCTAGTAACTATCATAATGCCCCACCATTGCAATGTTAAGGAATTAAGGTTCCAAGCCACGCATGATAGTACACTCTTGTGATCCCAGCACTCAGGAGGCTGGGGCAGGATTAAGAGTTTGAAACAGCCTGGCTATGTAGTAAAACCTTGCCTTAACACACACACACACACACACACACACACACACACACACACACACACACATTAAAGTTCCAACATATGCGCTTTTGGAGGACATATTCAAACTCTATCTCTAGTAAATTCACTGTTAATTAAATAGAACAAGTTTTCCGATCTTTACACTAATGTAAACATGTAGCATAGGGTGGGTATTAGAGGATTAACAAGTTTTTACAATGTAATATCAGTTCCTCAGTGCTTTTCTTATCATTTTTTGAGGTTTCAAAAATTATTTACAGTGTTAGTCATGTATGCTACAATATTGATACTCCATTCTTCAGATCCTACTAGATTTACTGAAAAAGTCTATTCATGATCTTACATCTGTATTATAAACAGTACCAAACTATTTTATTCATTGGTGAAGAAGTTTCTTTTTTTTTTAATGTTGCTAATTAAAATTCTCTCCAAAGAGTTTGTCTGTATAGATTCAAGTTTAATTATCTCTCTCCAGGTATTTTACTTTCCCATTTGGAGAAATGACCTTATCAGCAGAAGAATCTATGATCCACCTCCCAAACCAAGCTTGTTTCCTGATGGCACATAATGGATGGGTAATGGGAGACGATCCTCTTAGAAACTTTGCTGAGCCAGGTACATCATTTTGATTTCTGTATGGACAGGCAAAGAAGACATCATGGAAAGCTTACAATATGATCAGCCTCATTAGCTTACTTTCCTCTCACTATGCTCATGGTTTTTAAGTTTTCACCAGAGGTATCAGAAATGCATCAGTTTGCAAAAAAAAGAGATAGGACTTTTTCCTTTCTTGTCTTCCTACCTCTCATTTTCCCAAACTGAACTCTGTGTGTGTGTGTGTGTGTGTGTGTGTGTGTGTGTTGGTCCTGGGGCTAAAACTCAGAACCTAGGCATTGTCCCTGAGTTGTTTGTTTGTTTTGTTTTTTGCTCTAGGGTAGTAGTCTACCACTGAACTACAGCTCTACTTTTGGCTTTTTTTTTTTTGCTAGTTAATTCTGCCTAGGCTAACTTCAGAGTGTGGTTCTCAGATCTTAGCCTCCTTAAATAACTTGGAGTACAGGCATGAGCCATTGGTACCCAGCTTCTAAATAGATTTTATGTTTCTGTTTTATATAGACATAGGAGTGAGACTTCAAGGCCAGCCTGGGTTAAACCCAGGACAAGACTATCTCAAAAAAAAAAAAAAAAAAAGTCTGTGTGTGTGCGTGTGTGTATGTGTATACACTTTAAAGTTTTTATGTATACTGTTATTTCTATATTATTATTACCATTTTTCCTTAAGAAGCAAGTTGAGTTTTTTTGGCTGGGAGTTTGGCCTAGTAGTTAAAGTGCTTGCCTAGCATGCATGAAGACCCGGGTTCGATTCCTCGGTACCACGTACATAGAAAAAAGCCGGAAGTGGTGCTGAGGCTCAAGTGGTAGAGCTCTAGCCTTGAGAAAGTCCAAGGACAGTGCTCAGGCCCTGAGCTCAAGCCCAGGACTGGCAAAAAAAAAAAAAAAAAAAGAAGCAACTTGAGTTTTAGAAACTGAACCTATGTTTCTAGAAAAAACTAGTATAGAATTCTTGCAGAATTTTCATGACATTTAAGTTAATATTAATTTCCCGCCCCCCCCCCTTTTTTTTGCCAGTCCTGAGCTTTGAACTCAGAGCCTGGGAACTTTGCAAGGCTAGAGCTCTACCACTTGAGCCACAGCACCACTTTCGGCTTTTTATATGTATGTAATACCGGGGAATTGAACCCGGGTCTTTGTACATTTTAGGCAAGTACTCTATCACCAGACCAAACTCCTGGTCCATAATGTTTAAAATCTTTATCTCCCATAGCATTTTAGCATCTTTTTATTTTATTCTTCAGTATTAAACCAGGGCTTTAGACATATATGACAAGTACTTCACCCCTGAGCTACATCCTCACCCCATTTTAGATAACATTTTAACCAATATATCATTTGTGGTATAAAAAAGTAGTAATAATAATAATGATAATAATAATGCAATTTAAAATGACATTGTGTAATTATTTTCATTTTTGTTTTTGAACCATTAAAAGCAAGCTTCTTTTAACAGGATCAGATGTGTATTTAAGGAGAGAACTTATTTGCTGGGGAGACAGTGTTAAATTACGTTATGGGAATAAACCAGAGGATTGCCCTTATCTCTGGGAACACATGAAGAAATACACAGAAATAACTGCAACCTATTTCCAGGGAGTACGTCTGGACAACTGCCATTCAACACCACTCCATGTAGCTGAGGTACAGAAACAGCAGTCATAGTTCATCTCCATTCAGAATGTTCACTTTATACCTTGCATAATTTACCAAACTCTTAATAATCTTTTGATGTAGTTTTTGTTTTAATTTTTGAGGGTGTGGCACTGGAGATTAAAGCCCAAATCTTTTTATATGCTCGGCAAGTGTTCTACCATTGAACTGTATCCCCTAGCCCTCAGTGATTATTCAAGATTAACCTATGGAATTTAAAGCTAGTTTTAACTTCATTGATTCAATTTTGCATCACTTATGCATAAAAACAAAAGCATAAACATATTGTCTATTCATTTGGTGGATTTTTTAAAGCAAATGTTAACAATACCAATATTGATAATATTATCTTAAACCTAAAATAAGTTTGCAAATGAACACATT